>NW_027069792.1:7877-27103 GCF_002906115.3 Quercus suber | reverse complement strand
GTGGGGGGGGGGGGGGGGGGGGTGGAGGGGGCTTTTTTTATTGCAGAGAATATGAACAAATTATTGTGTTTACCTGATTAATGGTGTATAGCAAATTATTTGATCTTGTAGGTTGTTGGATTATGTATGAAGTAGCAGACGATAAGATGCACGAACTTGTGGCATATGAGTTAATGTCAGCCAATGATGTACCAGAAAGGGATCCAAGGGATTGGTATGTTCTCTTAGAATATCCAATCACTAGTTGATGTCTAATGCATAATTACAGGCTTACATCTGTCTCAGTGCATGCAACATTGGGCATATCTTTGTGCCCTAGCCTTTGTTTTGTTTTCTATTGTTTTCACTTTGTATTTCAAATGAGTATAGTGAAGCTATTATGAATAGCAGTATGAAAGAGAAAAAACAGCTTCCTTCTGAGCTTTCCTTAAGATATTTTAAATTGCTGTTCTTCTTTAATTTTGTGAACTCCATCTTCAACTATAAATTTCCTTGAAGGTCTTTAGTCTTTACCCACTATTTGCATCCAGATTTTGTCAATCATCTAATTTTTTTTCTTATTTAGGGTTGTTGAGGGTAGCAATGATGGTAGATCCAGCTGGCACCTTCTGGATAGACAAACTTCTCAGATGTTTGAAGACCGTTTCCAGCGTAGAACATTTAAGATTACACCAGTAGGGCTTCAATTCAATGTTTTCAGGTAAAAATATTTTCTCAAAATCTGTTCAAACATGTTCATCATCTGGTCCGTCCTTGATTTATTGGCTTGTTTAACAGGTTTAGGTTTTTGGCGGTTCGAGATGTTAAAGAGAATTCACGGCTCCAACTCGGTAGCATTGACCTATATGCAAAAGGCAGTTAATTTTTATAGACTGGAATTTGGTATCCCAGTTGGATGATTTTTTATATCTTTCTCAATTGAGATGATGCATTGCTTTTATGATCACCTCATTGGAAAGTAAGGAAAACTCCAAGGGAAGTTAATGAAGCATGAAAATGTTCTTCTGATTGGTTGTAATCTTTACTTTCATTTCGTCCGCAATTTGCAAAGTCTTGTAGAAGATCTAAGCCCTATGGTCTTAGGTGTGTATGTTAGATGATTATAATGTTTGTTTTTCTCATTATTTGGCCAACACTGAAATTCGATAAATGCTTGATTAATGAGTAATACTTAAAAGAAATAAAGGAAACTATGATATTATCCTTCACTGCCGATTGCTGACTGTATCATGTACTGTAGCGTCCTGGAATATTGTTGGAGTGATCTGCAACTTCGATTATTTCTTTTTCTTTTTCTTTTTCTTTTTGAACATCAATGCTTTTGTCTAGTAGAAAGTAAAAATTTCCAGCAGATTTTCTTGTTGAGATGTTTCTTGTCATTCTCAGTATTATTTCTTGTAAAAGTCTGCGCTTCACCTCTGTAACATAGGTAGTATTGTCATCAATTTGAGGGAGGCATAGGAGGACTACCATAGGTGACCTAAAATGTGCATTTTGGTGGATTTATATGAAGTTGATGTTTCTGCAATCAGCAGGCTAAATTAGATGCAGTTGAAATGGCAATGACTTGAGTAGAAGTAGCTGAGTTTCTCTTACTTTGGGTTTCTCAGTTTCCATTTTGATTGGCATTATTATAAGGGAACTTTATAGCAGGTACTTCCGATGTAATTTAACATCAGCATATGCAGATTGTAGAAGGCCCAAGTGAAAGCGATTGTGAACACACAAACACTAAAAAATTTTCAACTAAAAGACTGAGCCACAATTCAATTTAACTATCAAGTATCAACCATCCTAAGCACTGACAACAAAGGGCTTCCAATGTTAATTATGGCATATCTAAAAGCCTCACAACTCACAAGACTCTTTATTTGACGTCAGCCTACTCACTCCATTTTCACCCGAAAGTTGACTCCTTGATGAACAAAGGCGCTTAACCAATATCCCAGAACATCCACTCCAGGCAACACTAGTCAAGGACTTACAAGCTACAACTAGAGTTATGTGAATTATTTAATAACAGCTGTATTTAAGAAGACTACTATTTCCATCTGCCCCTGATCTAGACTACATTTACTGATATTTTCTTAGAATTCCCAGGCAAGGATATAAGTCATGCTGACTATATTGCGTGAATGAGAACCCCAACTAATGAACTGGACAACAGTTAACACTACAACTTTTAGTTATGATCATTGTTAGCTAAAGTAGAATCACAGCTGAGGCCAACCTTAAAGATGGGGAGTTGCCCGAGCATGAACAATTACAAAAGTTCACAACATAGCACAGAACATATATAGTCTTCAAGTTCAGAAGATAAAAAATATTTCGAACATATAAAATGCAGACTGAACAACATATTCCTTCTTTATGTGTATAGAAATGACAATATATTCCTGAGCAATACATCAGAAGGACCAGCGTCATGTGCAATGACTGAAAAGCATACAGAGACATGCATGTATGGTTAACAAAGTGAAATCTTGAAAGCAAAGGGGAAAAAACATAACAGAAGCACCACCATTGCAATTCTAATGATTCAGTTAAGCCATCAATATCAGCATTCTAGACTATTATGCTTGTAAGGAAATTCAGAGTATGAGAGCAAAGATAGTAAAATAAGCAAATGAAGACAAAAAGTTACAAGACACATATATTTGTATCAGTGCAATTATGAACTAAATAACCAAGATAAGAGAAGCTTACAAGACAACATACTTATGGGTATCAAGTGCCTGCCATTATTGTAAAGAAAAAACACAAAACATCACGTTGTGGATGTCACCACGAATGAGAAGAAATTTCAATATGCTGAAGTTCAACATATTCTAAATCTTTTCTCTTCAGATGCTTTTAATCATGATAACTGAAGCAGACGTCTTAATGATATCTTAAAATTTTCAAGCAGGAATTCCATCCTTTGGCACTTTCTTCTCCCATAGTATAATTGGTTGGAGGGTGACGTTTTGGGTTCAAGACCCATTGGGTGCATATGTAACTTACCAATAATAAATAATTATTAAAAAAAAGATCTTCTGTTCTGGCATTTTTTTTTTTTGATAAGTAAGGATAGAATATTATTAATAAAAGAAAAGCAAGAGAAACACAAAGAGTTCACGGTAGTGAACAAAGGAAAAAAAAGAAACAACAAGACAAAAAAAAACAGCCCCTAATCTATTCTAATAGAGGAAATAAAATCCGTAAGGGTAGAACAATCTGAGAAACCCCAACATCGAGACCAATCAAAGAGGGTCCTTTGGCACAACTCTAATAACTGAACCACAGTTTTCTCCTCATCCTCAAAAGCCCGCCGATTCCGCTCAGACCAAATAGTCCACATTAAACAGCCTGGGACCAAATCCCAGATATCAGAACTATGCTTCCCAAGCCAATGAAACCAACAGAATAATAAGTCCTCAACTGAACCTGGCATGACCCAATCGATCCCAAACAACTGAAGCATATGCATCCACAAAGAATGAGCTATCGGACAAAAAAGTAACAGGTGATCCACAGATTCCGCATTACAACAGCACAAATAACAACGATTCACCAAAGGACGACCACGAAGCATAAGATTATCCAAAGTTAGAATCTGACCATGAGCTGCGGTCCACATAAAAAAAGCCACCCTATTAGGAACCTTAACTTTCCAAATACCCTTCCAAGGGAAGGTGGAGGGATCTGCATTACGAATCTTATGATAGAAAGATCGAGTATCAAACTTCCNCGGCTAAAGGACTTAGGGAAGGACGAAAGAAAGAGAGAAAACATGAATTAAAGGGAGAAGAAGGCTTACAAAAATGAGGAAAAGCTCCTCAGACAGGCTTTTTATGCTGAAAAGAGACATGAGTTTGATTGGAGATTTGACCGGATTTAGGATATGTGTGTAAGAACTATTGAGTGTAAAAGTATAGAGGCAAACAACCGCTTTTTAGGTGAGGTGTGTTAGGATAATGACCACCGCCCATCTATTTGTATCCCCCCCACGGCGCCAAGCGTGTGAAAGTTTTGTTCCCAAGGGGTGGGGTTGTCCCACATCGCCTAAGGAAGCGCCCCACTCATGTGTAGTAGTGGTACACTCATGCAAGCTCCAAGGACATATAAAGCATGAGTGGGGCGCTTCCTTAGGCGATGTGGGACTAAGGTGTAAAGCCTCTAAGGTGAAGATCCTGAACTCCCACCCCTTCGTAACAAAATCTTGTGGGCTTGGCTCTCCAAAGAGGACAAATGGCTTGCATGGGCTGAACAAAAAATTCTCTCCTACAGATGGATTTCACCAAATAATAATTTTTGTCTAATAAAACCACTATATATATATATATATATTAATTATTCTGAAACCCACTCCCATCGATGAACTTGGTGCTATCAACCACCACCAACCGTTCTAGTAAACATTTTGGTTTGGTCACTAGAACACAATATATCAATATCGATATATAGTATATACACTCACATAGCATTTTGATATATATATATATATATATATAATCTTTGAATAATAATAATATTGATGATAACAATTCTCTCCCTCGGCTGCGAGCCAGGTACATAATATAATTTTAGCTCGGCTGCTAACCATCAGCCCACCTCATCGAAATTAACCCAACTTTTTCTTTTTCATTTTTATATTTGTTTTCTCAATACTTTCCTCTTTCCAAAGTTCAATTTCCACCGCATCTTTACCAATTATCTTCCCCGGCCCCAACCTTCCTTGCAAGTACCGAACTACCGACAATTTGGTTATTTATTTTCTCACGAGTCATGACAATATGTCCATACTTAGTATTTGTTTGAATGCGCATGCAGAACAGTTGTGTATTCGAAACTTTGAGGATCCGGATCCTCTCCATTTCCCTTTGAAATGGAGAGGGTCCAGTTAAGGGACAGGATTCATCTAAGATAAATCAAGGGTGTAAAAACTGCCACGTCAATTAAAATTTAAAACACACAACTTTGGAAGGTCAACTGTGGTTAAGCAAAAGGGTTAACTCAGCAAACCCAACTCGCTCTGTCTCAATCTCTCCTTCATCGCAGTTCTTTGCTCTCTCTCAACCTTGCCGTCGCCGCTGCCACAGTCACCAACGTGTGCCAAGCCACCGTTATTTCTTCGACCACGTCTCACACTAGCCTAACATCATCGAACCCACTGCTCGGTAAATTTTCTCAATCTTGTTTCTTCTTTATAAGCTCTGTTTGGTTGCTTGGAAAACAAAGGAAAATAAATTAGTATAATGAATAATAATCTTGAAGGTCCATACCTGTAATTCAGACATATGGGCAGTTGCAAGTGCCAATCGCAGTGTATAGGATCCGTTTGTATCCACCAGGTCAAGTTCGAACTTGATTTGCCATGTAGTTCCTTGATATGTGTCATCACTTAATTTTCTTCCACACAATAATGTCTAGATATCATTAATTCAATTTTATGATTTACAAGAAATAATAACTCCAATTTGAGTTTGGTTTCTATTCTCTGAGTGTTTTTTTTTTTTTTTGGTGGGGGGGGGGGGGGGGGGGGTGTGGGGGTGTTTAAGAGAAAATTGGACTGTTAGCATGTTAGATACAAAGAACACTGATCTGATATGTTCTTGAACAGTAACATGGTGATTGCAGGTTCTTCAGTGGCCACTGGTTGGTACCTAACATTTTTATTGCAACTTCATTATTTAACAATCTTGTAAAAATGACACAGGAAACCCTTACATTCCTTCAGGATTCAGCTGTCAGAAACTCTGGTTTTCATTAGTGTCTCTGTAAATTGCAACTTTGGTAAGGGCATCAGATATTCTTTCAACTTTTGACTAATTGTTTACATTTTGCACTCAGGAATACTAGGTATTATGGGCACAGTCAATGGCAACTAGTGAAGAAGCAAGTGTAGTTATGTTTTTTTGATAAGTGAAGAAAGTGTAGTATGTGCAATGGAGATTATAATAAATGGGATTTAAGATAGTTTGGGCCATTTTCTGTAAAATGCTTCTGCAAAATCTCTCTCTCCCTCTCGTGTATGTGAATCAAGAGTAATATTAATACAGATATAAACTTGCACCCCCACCTCTTATCTTTCACTAGCCTGTTTTACTTACTCTAGGAGCTTTTCTCATAATATCCTTTCAAATTTCCTTACATGTTACATGGCTGTTTTAAGATCACTGATATTGAAGATGAAGCTCGGCTTATATTTAATCTTGAATGACTATAGTGGATTTTCTGTTATTTTTGTTAATATGTCAATGTAATCAAATTTGCTGCATGACTGTGTTTCATTGCTTCAGGTCATAAACTAAACATGAATGTGGCATTTCTTTTCATTTCATCTTAATGTCACATATCTTTATCCTTCTGGTTCATTGCATTTACTATATTTTTTTAGTCAGTTTGCTTGTTTAGAGTTGAATCATTTTCAGATGCCGAGCTAACATTATAGCATTTGCGGATTTTAGATTTTTCTCTGAGTTTGGACCTTTAGTTCTGATTCTAATGAACTGAAAGTCATCTCTATGGTTTCAACATACTATCCTCTCCCAAAGAAGAAAAAGAAAGAAAGAAATAATGACAGAATGTGGAGTTTAAGATTTCAGAGGGCATTCAATGATTGGGAGTTAGCGGCTTCCTACTCCCTCCTCCACTTCATTCAAACCCGAATCCCTAGGGGTGGAGGTTGTGATAGGCTTTGTTGGGATCTTAATGGCAGTAGGAAGTTTGATACTCGATCTTTCTATCATAAGATTCGTAATGCAGATCCCTCCACCTTCCCTTGGAAGGGTATTTGGAAAGTTAAGGTTCCTAATAGGGTGGCTTTTTTTATGTGGACCGCAGCTCATGGTCAGATTCTAACTTTGGATAATCTTATGCTTCGTGGTCGTCCTTTGGTGAATCGTTGTTATTTGTGCTGTTGTAATGCGGAATCTGTGGATCACCTGTTACTTTTTTGTCCGATAGCTCATTCTTTGTGGATGCATATGCTTCAGTTGTTTGGGATCGATTGGGTCATGCTTTTTTTTTTTTTTTTTTTTGGTATTGTGGGGTTTTGGTGGGTATTGCCTTTGGAAGAGATACTATGAAAGAGACTTTTTGTTGGGTAGGTAAAGTCATAGGTGGTCTTGGTGATGAGGATCATTTGGTGCAGATTGGATCTAGGGGATTTCTTTCATTTTCTGACTTTTTTTTTTTAAATAATAATAATAATATTTAAATAAAGGCTTTCATAGTTTATATTTATTTATTTACTTCTCTCCTTCTTAATTGTTTTCTAATGCTGCTCCTTTTGGTGCTACCTAAATGGCAGTTATGCTAACCCCATTTATGCTTTCTCCATTTGAGTATTTGCTGTTACCTGTCGTTCAATTTCAAACACCTTAATCCTTATACTATGAGAGTCTGTGACCCACAACAGCTTTGAGAATTTAGTGTTTGTTTATAAAATGTAAAAAATTAAATAAAATAAGTAACTCATGTTATGTGAGACCTACAAATAAAAAAAAATAAATAAATAAGTATATGATTTACGTGGAACCTGCAAAATAGTAAGAAAAATTGCAATAATATTATAAGTGCATCCCAAATGTGCACTTAATGTAAGCCCATGTGGTTGTTAGGGCTTCTTTGAACTTTGATTTGTAGGACCATTTAGTGAAGGCTTTTTTGAGTGTGTTTAGTTTGATTAATTTATTTATTTTTATATTTTAGGGGTAAAGTATAAATTGCATTCTCTAAATTTGTTCAAAATTAAATTCGGTTTTGTCACTTCTAATTTATTCATTTCAATTCTTTAACTTCTACTTATTTTCAACGTAGTCTTTCAATTCACTTCTAATAAATGATTATTATTAAGAGTTTTAAAATAACTTAGTTTTAGTATTCTTGAATTCTGACATAGTTTTAGATGAAAAGACTACATTAGATAAAAATAAAATTTACAATATTGAAGGGATTAATTGAAAGTTGCATGATCAAATTGAAATTAAAACAAAATTGGATGATGCAATTCAACTCGAATTGGGCTTGTTTTTCACAGCTACTCTGAGACTTGGTTTGGGTTGCAAAATACCACAAAACACAGAGTCCAACCCAACCAGACACAACCACAACCCAATTACCCAACTCAACAAAAATACCAAAATTTAACAAACGATGTCGTTCAGAGGTTTTCATGTTTTCTTTTTCTTTTCTTATAAAAGGTATTCATATATTCGTTTTGCCTCTTGTATTCGTTTATACATATAATCTTTTGTCCTTCTCATTCTNAGCACATATTGGAAACCCAAATCAAATGCCTATATTACTCATAAAACCCCAATTGAGATACCAATAGGCACAATCCCATATAGGCTGCACGAGCCAGTTCAAATTTCTTAACAGCCCACTCTTGTAACGATCAAATGAGTTTCTAGAAACATGTTTTCTTAGCTTTGGGCACATGAAAATAGAGTCCCAAGCTGAGGTTCTAATTGACTGGGAATGACATGTTGCCTGACAGAAGAACTTTGAAAGAGGTTTGGAATTCTCACTAATAATTTTATAAAGAATCATGATAATAATAATAAAATAAAATAATAAAATAAATAAATAAAACCACCATGGTTGAGACAAATCACAGAAACTCAAGATTTTTTCAAGCTACCAAACTATATTTTAATCTTCATTGTTGTTTCCACTCTAGGTGTTTGTTAAAGGTTACATACAAAGTTGAAAGTGGCTGTAATTGTTACACACAAACTATTCTTATATTCTGATTGACAAACAAGTTTCTAACAAATTAAAATGACTACATCTGGACTTGATCATCAAAACTAACAAAACAAACTAGTTTAAGCCATCCCATTGGTTTCAGTGCTGATCTGACTTTTGCTGTCACTCTTTTCTCTACTCTTGTGGAAATTTCTCCTCCCTTTATAATTTTCTACCTTCTAATACATAGAGTTTCTTATAAAACTATAAAACCCTGCTTATCCGACAAATATATATATTCTCAGATACGATTATCATAGATTTATTGTGTTCCAAATATCTAATGAGGCTATACACCCCCAACCCATTTCCCCTATTTTGAAAGAGAGACATAGTATTCTTAAAGTTTGTTTTCCTTAATAAGGAGGTTAGAATAAAACAGCATATTGGACATAACTTGTTGAAATATGCAAGTGATGACACCATATGTTTATCTGTAGCTTTTGTTTCCATGTGAAAGAACTTATTTCTCTTTCAATTTCTTCCATGGTTTTCAGTGGCCCTGATCATTTTATGTAATTATTACTTGCAGGTCTTATGGTTCTACCCATTATACATGTTCAGCTTAATTCTAAGCAGTCTCTGGTACTGTTTCCCTTGTCATGGCTATGTTCTTTGCTTTATGTATATCTCTGATAGTTTCAGCTTGGTGCCTATAGCTATGAGTTGGACCTAGATAGGCCTCACCTTGCATCTTTGAATGTTTATGGTCATGCACTGTTATATGAACTGAATATAAATGTTTAATCTCATTACGAGGAATTTGGGATTTTGCTTGGTTTCTAATCACAACTTGTTACATCATCAGTTGAGTAGAAAGAGAGAATTAGATTATATGAGTTAATATTAGTTTCTCAGCCTAATTTTTTAGTACCGAAGCAAGTTTCTTTCCCCCCTAATTCATTTTTCCCTAGGCATCCCCTCCTAAGGCTTAATTAGTTGTCTTCCCTAATCCAAAACTGTACTATTCTTCATCCAGGTACAATGACATTGCCAAGTTTGGTTTTGCCGCAATGGGGAGATCTGGGTCCTCTGTAGTGGAACCATCAAGCCCAAGCGAGACATTGACTGCACAAAGTACAGCTCATAAGGAAAGACTAGCTGGCCTGGGCGGGTAAAATTCCTATTAGTCACTGTTTAATGGTGTTTTAAATTTATTAATTACTGCTGATTGCAGGCACTTAATCAAGAATAACAAATGGATTGGTTTTTAAAATGGATTCTTTGCTGCCAATTGCAGGAACTTATTTACAAATCACAAATGTTTTACAATAAAATCTTAAAGATTTTTTTATTCTTGTTCAGTGTCATGGTCGGGATAGGAGAGCAGGTGTATTCAGTTCTTCTTTTGAGTTTTTTCTTCCTAGAGGTAAACTATATCTTTACATCATTATATTCTTTGTGTGTGCCTGTTTTTGTACATTTATTGCCTGTTGATGAACCTGTTACTGCATTTTTTTTGTTTTGCAGTTCTTTAAGCATATTGTATCATTGGAAATGCTTTTAATCTACAACAACTCATTTCAATTTGTTATCTCTTTACTTTTTGGGTTACAGACATGATAGTTTTTGAGAACTATATGCAGGTTTTTGCCACAGGATTTATACCTTATGTAGGGAAAGCGATCAATTTCCTACTCCTGTCCTGGATGTATGCCTACTACTGTTTTGAGTATGTGATGCATTTAATCAGTTGTTCAATATCTTGTACTCGCATTTGGCTAGATAATTACTAATTAAGCTTTTGTACCTTTTAGATACAAATGGAATTTTTCTGAAGTGGCTTTGGACAAAAGACTGGACTACTTTGAATCCAACTGGGCATTTTTTGCGGGTTTTGGTAAATTACTTTTCAGTCAAATCAATTGCTTAGTTTGATTTGCTTTAGTGCACCTTTTAGTTTCACATGGCAAAATATGTTGCTCAGGTACACTTGGGTTCCCTTTATTTGCTTGCTTTATGGTTTCTGATATGAAAAACTCTTTGAGTACTGATCTTTGAAGCAAACTCCAAGTTCTTAGTCATGTGGCTTAATGGTTAGAAATTGAAGCTGACTTCATAACTGTATGCACCAGCTTCCACAATGCTGAGAAAGGAAGATTGAGTAGTTGACATGAGTAGTTTAGTCAAGTGTTTGAAATGATGGTGTGCTTTAATCAAAATCTTTATGTACTGGTTAATGTCATCAATACCAAGTATTGAATCTAATAAATTTTTTAATTATCACTGTCTTTTGTATTGAATTGCTGCATACCATGACTTAAATTATTGTGTATTGTAAGATATACTTGAGTCTTGAAAGACTCTCTAGTTAGCAATAAAAATATTTGAGGGTATATCAAAATGTGAAAAGTGAACTACCTAACACGTACATGTTTGTCCAACAGTATTATAACACATATTTACTTCATATAATGTTTAAGTGAAGTTTCTTTCCAAATGGACAGATCTTATTTGGTAATTTTGAGATGTGGATGGAATATGTATACGTTTGAAAGAAAGAAGGAATAAACATGTAGAAATATACAATGATCAGGAACTCTTTTAGATATATTGAGATATATTCTTGATCTGTTGGTAAAGTCTATGTTAAATTTGACATGTGATTTAAATTATTTCAAAAGAATAAGCTTCAGAACACAAAGCTTTTCACCTGGCTAGGTCAGTCTCATAAATGATTTACATATGAGATTCTGATGGTTAGTGAGGACTGAGGACATCATACAGGTGTTTTGCAGTTTTATGAGACATAAATTGAATCTGACCCTGGTGGCCCTTTTTCAACAATGTTGTTTCTCCTTCATGACTCATGAGCTGGAGAAGCAGTGATTGAAGAAGAGGATATTCTGGTTGTGTTAAAGGAGTGAGTGGCAGAGTTGAGGGAAAAAGGAAAATCAAAGTAATTTTTATAAGAACTTCTAAGTTAATGTTTAGTGCGTTACAAAGCAAATTAGATCTATGCATACAAAAAGTGATCTCGGTGGTGTCTCAAATTTCATTGTTTGCACCAAACAATGCTGTGGGAACATAAGAGGTCCTGCATACTTTCTGTTTGTTTTTCTTTCGCATGTTCAGGATTGTGGTCATTATTTTCCTTAATCGTTTTCCAGGAAGCCCCTGTGTTCTGGCTATTTTCTTCGTCTCACCTCTTGTGAGCTATGGGATTATGGCTGTACTCTTTCCGTTGGTACAATTCACTTTCCTTTTCTGTTAACTGTTAAATTTAAAGAATTTTCCTCTTTACTTAAGTTCAAATGTGCTTCTATATTTTCTTCATTAATGTGTGTGACTATTGTGTTTTTCAGTTTGTTCTGGCTGCAACTTGCTCAGGCGCTGAGCAGGATATTTCTTTTCCAAGAAGAAAATGGAGAGGTGTTGGATTGGGAAGGCTTCCAATATTTTACGCAGCTGACAGTTTGTCGTAAGCTATCCTCTCTATCTGTTGTCTCTTTGCTCAAAAAAAGTTATGTTTTGATTTGTTATAGATACAATGGCCAGTTCAGATATTATTTGAGCACCTCATAATCACCTCCTATTTTGTGGGTCAATATAAATAGTTGCTATTGAGTCAATAGCAACTATTTATATCTTTTTCTTTTGGAAGTATAGAGTCTATAGACTTCCATTTTGCGGTTTACCTATGATGTAAACAAGGCAACTAGATTAGAAAATTTTCTTTTGTCAGGTCTCTTAGTCTTAGGCAATTTGGTGGATAATTTCTGTCAGGCAGCTGCCCCACCTCAAAGGAGCAAAAGAATAAATTATAAAAGTAGTGTGTGAGTGTACAAAATTCTATAATAATCTTTATTTTCTGATGTGCTGTAGATGGAAGAAACCGCTTTTATTTGGATAAGTTTGTCTTGTCAATGGAATTCTTCTCTGTTGAACTGATGGAACATTAGGAAATGTGTTCTAAAATACTGTGGGCTTTATAGAATTTCTTAGGCATAATTATCTTGATTTGTGATATACTTGGAATGGAGTGGATTCTTTTTATCTGTTATCACCATTCATTCATTAGTATGGCACTGTTACCAAGAAATAATCCATCACCACTAGCATTGCAAGAAATAATCTATAAATTATTTTGGTTATCTAAAAAGCCCAAACCTTCTCTTTGCTCCTGTCCACCCCTTCTTTTCTAGCATCATAATTAGTGGAAGATGCCAGATTCTAAAGCTCTCTGGTACACCTGGTCAAAGGACCCAGACCTAGTTGTTTATCTCCTTGTCTCTCCCCTTTTCTCCAAATTTGTACTATTTTTCGCACAACAGGCACATAGCCTGTTCCTTGAATACTTCAATCAGGACATCTGAAAATTTTCTGAAGCCTTGCATATGCCTCAAAACCTAATCTGATACTACCTTTCCCTCCAAATACACCGTCCCTCTCTGCTTGCTACCTACTTCGGCCACCATGTCAAGTCTAGATTGACTTATCTTGATAGCTTCCAATCAAGAGAGAGAGAGAGGGGACAAAGACCTTACTTTTTAAAAAAAGTGATCATATAGTAGATTGGCCATATGGCCCATTCATCTAATGACTGATCTGAAAACCCTTTAATTGACCCAATTATAAGCCAGGCTTGAGTGGCTCAATCCATTTTCGAGAGACTCTCTCTCTCACACACACACTTGTGTCCTTATTTAGCTAATTATTCTTCTGTATAGTGTTTATGGCTTGGATAGAATAAAATAGAAAACAAAATTAAAGTAGATCTACCAACACAACTAAATGAACAGCCCTTTCAAACTAAAAAGAAAGTGTTCCTACCAAGTGACTGTTCTACAAATACTGAAGCTCTAGGTACTCTGCTGCTTGATTCTTCTTCTTTAATTATGGTCATATTACTCAAACTACTATACTTTTGCTAATATGGGTCAAGTTATTGGCCTGGGCCAATTATTCCTGGAAGCTTACAATACTCATTTTAGATATGACGTGTTATTTAAGAAAATAAATAGAAGTACCTGGGAAAACATTGATTTTTGAGATACAAAAGACTATAGTTTTAGACTAGTGCGAATGTGCTGAAAGATCCTATATCTGCAAAGTAAGTGATGAAATTCATGCTACTATCTTGTTCATAGTGCAACGAGATTCGTTCTCATTGATTTGATATTCTGTAGTGCTTCAAAAAGGAAATATGGCATTGTTTGACTCTTTATATTATGAGACCAATGTTTTCCGTATGTCTTGATTGGCCTTGTTCTGCAGGCTGTGGGTGTTGTCTCTCTTGCCTTTGGAACCTCAAGACAAAACTCAAGAAATTAAGGCACATTAAGAAGTTCTGGCCTAATGCTAAGACAATTTATGAACAGTAAGTTTTATTGTTGATATCTGAAGAAAATTTCCTTATATAGAATGTGTTCTAATGTATGTTTTAACTTGGCATTCAGAAAAATAGGGAACCAAAGTCA
Source organism: Quercus suber (assembly GCF_002906115.3). NCBI lineage: Eukaryota > Viridiplantae > Streptophyta > Magnoliopsida > Fagales > Fagaceae > Quercus > Quercus suber. Next base: position 12,947 of record NW_027069792.1, on the reverse strand, counting down.
AGAGGAAACTTTGGTGGAGGCATGCAGTGATGCTGATGCAAATTGTTCATCTAACTTGCGTATTGAGGGGGAAAAGACTAATCAAAATGCCCAATAGCTGGTTCTCTCCAAAGTTTACTCCAAGAGGATAGCTGGATTCCATGATATTTCATTTTGTTATGGTGTGACAGGATACAGATAATGTTGTGCCTAATGTGTACATAAAGTATAAACTAAGCATGGAAATTTGAGGTAAAGTATAGGAGCAGCATAGAGGTTTAATAATTATTTCTGTATCTTGTGTATATTAGCTTTCATATGTACAGTAATTAAATCACGAAAAAAATCATTCAATGATAGCTATTGATGGCCGAATTGCTATTCTGCCACCATACAGGGTGTTATGACCATTGCTTTCTCATTGCAATTATCTTTGTTTTCAAACTGTGCGCTTTTTTATTCTTTTCTTACTTTCTTAATGCAGTGGACTTCAGTTATCTCAAGAAATAAAGTCCACAATTGTCCAATAGGGAACTTGTGTTCAAATCTTGCTTATTTCAAAAAACAATTGGTGTCTCGGGTTGATGGCAAAAAAAAAAATTTATCATAAAGCGAACACTATAAGTTCATATACGTCCTCTGCTTGGTAGTAAATTTCCATTTGCCAAAGCTTGATTAAAAATTCCATGTCTCTAAATAGAAACACCCTCTTAATCATCTGATTCTCCTTCAAGTGTCTGGGGTTGGTGCAAAGTGTCCATTATTTTGGGAGTAGGGATTTACAATGTCATTTTTTTTTAAATAGGGTATAACAATGTGCTCACACCAAATCTTTTGGGTGTTTCTGTAATCTAGCTTAACAATAAATAACTAAATAAATAATTCAAATTCAAGTTTGTAACAAATATAATCATAATTTTTTTTAAAATAAATTTTATAAAATAGTCATATACCAAACGATATATCATATATATATATATATATATATAAACACTAATTAGCCGTTCACATATTTACCAATTAATAATTGAAAAGTTTTAAAGACAACTTTTATATCACAATTTTAAAATGATTTTTTTAGAGAGTTTCAATCTATAGTGTCTGTCTCTAATGGGTAGTTTTTTATTATCAGACTAAGATATCAATCGGTTTTTAGTGTAGGCGATAATTAAACTTCAGATTTCTTATTTAACTATTAAAGATTTTACCAGTTAAATTAATTGGAACCACCAATTTTAAAATGATTATTTGTGAGTAAAGAGAAAGCTATAAGTCCATGTAAAATAAATCGTATATCACTCATAAATCATAATCGATTGCTTTATTAAGTTGTGACAAATAGCATGGTCGCAGAATAACCGGTAATAATTTAACATCCAAAATATTAAAAAATAAAAAAAGAACTTGAAAAGTGAGAGCAAAGATTTTGAGAGGGAATGAAGGTGTATGTATAGTATGGGAATGTCACATTGTGTGTGTGTGTGTTTTTTTTTTAAGTCCACGCGCTCTATCGCTGTCCACAATTACCAAATCCGCACTTAATGATCTCCATGATTGGAGCACGTGAAGCGCGTGGAACTTTTATTTATTCCAAAATCAAGTATATCTAAATACTATAGCTTCATGACTCATGACTATGGAGCCAGCCAAGACAGAATCATCCTAGCCGTCAATTCACTTTACAGATCACTCATGATCATCATCATCACCCACCTCTATATGTCCTTTCCTTAATCAGTTTTTTTTTTATTTTTTAGAACCCTAATTATTTTAACACACGGAGAAAAGAGAAGAACATTTTAAAACACTACTTGAATACAGTATTTTTAATATTTTTATAGTGATAAATTGTTATTAGTTTTATTTGAATCCATCACTAATGTCGTTTTTAATTCAATTGTGAAATTTTTGTGAATGCACACACTTTTAATAATTGCATCTATTTTTTTATAATTAGAATTATTATAAAGGTCAAAATGTGTACTTTATTATATTTGTTTTTGTTAATTAGAAAGTTATGAATATAATAATCCCAATTGTAGCTTTTTGGTCGCGGAAATTGCGGATTAGTGGAACACTCGCCGATGTCATAAAAATATGGAGGCGGAAAGGTTATGAACTTAATATGTGAATATGCTCTGCACAATGACACAAATCTTTTTTTTTATATATATATAATTTCTTTCTTGAGAAAGGATATGAAAGTTATGTTTTGTCTATTATACAACTCAAAAACTAGGGCCTATAAATGAAAAAGGGGGTGGGTTGACTTAAGCTTGCAGTTTAGTCCAAGTCCATGCCTTCATGTATAGCTTAAAGTATAAACTTTAACCCTTTAAAGTTTAAATAAGTTTAAACCAACTCGTATAATTTTTTTTTAGTTAGTGTAATTTAGAGTTTTTTCTTTTTCTTTTTATTTTAACTATCCATTTTATTATTCAATTATAATTATAATTAAAATTATTGAAATATTGCTTTTAGTTTATATATATATTATTAATTATAATCTATAATGTTCAATTTTTTGTTTTTTTTTTTTTTTCTGTTTTTTTAACTTAGAAGCTTTGAAGGGTGCTTTTACAAGTGTGATATGGAACTTATTGTCAATGAGGGAAGGTTTTGTGAGTGTTGAAAGAAAAATCCAAGATCTGCAGCATAATTGGTCGATGTGAAACAGAAACACAAATGCAATTATTGTTGAGATATCTATAAGCCTCACTCTTAAAGGATTGTTGTTTTTTCCTTTTAAATCCATACAAGACTTAAAAAGGGAGAATCATTGTAATTTTCAATACAAAAATCTTATCTTTGATACTAAAAGAACATAACTAGAACTAAGAACCTCTCTATTGGAAGCGTTTGAATATACCTGTTTTGCACTTAGCTAAGTTCTTTTAGATTGATTTTTATGCACATATAAATGGACTGGTTATTAAGCTGTATATAGATCTAAGATCATATCAGTGTCCAAATGGCTACAAGATGCAGAAATTTAAGTAGCATGTAATGATTTCCATCATAGTTGCCCAAAACTAGATGTGGCATGGGTGTAACATATAAAAATTCTTTCCCTTTTTTAAAGTTTAAAATGCTCAAGAATTTGGTAAAAGGAATCCCTTATATTATAGTATATGCTTCTTATCTACATTGATGCCCCCATAATAAATGCTTTATCTAACATAGATACCCAATCCTTTTCTCACTGATGTGATGTATGCTTTAGCAAGGAAAGAAAATCGGTGCCCAAAAAAAAGGAAAAGAAAACGAAAAAGGGAGACCAAGGTGTAAATTCAAGAACAGTATCAACAACTCAAAGGAGCATGTAACATATATATAATGAGAATAATGATTAAGCAATAAAAATTGTATAATGGGACATCACAATCGTGCAAAATATAATATTATTATTGGGTTATTACTTGAATATCGATTTTGGTTTAGCGCATAATTATTATCCATTTCATTAATTAATTAATTTTTTTTTTATATAATTTTACAAAATCAAAAGATTTTTCATAATTTCTTATGTTGATTAATAACTTTTGTTTAAAAATGGTGGAATATTAAACAATCCACCGTCCAAGTATTGTAATTTGTAATGATGTAATCTTCCAAAAGGCTGAAAATCAGGGAGATATCTAGAATATGTGAGTCTGCCTTCAAAGAAATCAGTACATGCCTAAAAAAATTAGGGAAAAGGAAAGCAGCCAAAAAATATTCTTCCTTTTTATGATTTTAAGGGCCAAAAATATTCTAGTATAGATATAATATTTGTTAAGATAATATATAATATATATATATTTATATGATGTTCACTCTTAATAATAGCTCTTTATCATTAGACCAAGACACTAATTAGTTTTTAGTGTAAGTAAGAATTGAATTTTAAATCTCTTATTCAACTATAAAACTTTATCAATTGAGTTAACTAAAAACTACAAAGATAAAATATATTTTGATCCTTAAAATTTAGGTGAGATTTAATATTAATCATTCAAATTGAAAAAATGTAATTATGTCTTCTTCAATTATTTATTAGGTAACAACTGAATTCTCCCATCTATCAACTACTATTCTACTACTTTTCTTGCACACATGCTACCAATAGTGTTGTCGAGTCATCCCACATTGGTAAGGTGTGATATTGAGAAGGGATTTATTACTTTCTCCGCGACACTAATTGTTACATGCAGTTTTGGTATTAGCGTGTGAGTGTATTTTTTTTATCTCATCCCCTTTCTCCTATATATGTGTGTGTGTTTCTCCAAAAAAAAAAAAAAAAAAAAGCTACCAACTTAAAAATATAAGTCATATTATTAACTCTAGTCATTCAACCATTAAGCAAAATTCACTTTCTTAATTCAACAAACAAGTTAGTCAATTTTTGTTCTTGACTATAATTGTGTCGATTTTGATCTTTTATTCTCAAAATTAAGTCAATTTCACCGTTTGAACTTTCCGTTAAAATTCTTTAACAGTATTTTGTAACCTAACAAATGGAACACATGCTAGTTGCACACACTTATAATACTTTCATCAATGCTATGATCAAACATTCCAGTCAAAGTGTTAACGGAAATGAGACAAATGGATGGAATTAGGCTAATTCTTAGGCTCCAATGGGATGCGCAGTCAGAGATAGTAGATCAAGTCATCAAACGCTCTTCTTTTCCTAGTCTTTTGGAGTAGATTTCTTACTTGAGTCTTCTTCTTCTTCTTCTTCTTCTTCTTCTTCTTCTTCTTTTGGAAAAATAAACATACTCGTACACAAAAGGGAGGAAAAATAGTTCTAATACAAAAACACACCACAAATGCACAATATTTCATACTCGAGTTAGATCCACACTACGGTTACTTTATATCTTTTTAGAGCATTGCTTTACTAATAAGGACTCACAAATAATTCCGTCAAAATTTTAACAAAGATGAGCAATTAAACGGATAAAATTAATAACTTGATTTCAAAAATTGAGGAACCAAAATTGAACATAATTTATAAATGTGAGATCAATTTAAACTGTGTTTGATGGCTGAATGACCAAATTAGGTTTAGTCTAAAAACTAAAAGTACTACCATATATATATGTGTGT
>NW_027069792.1:0-1765 GCF_002906115.3 Quercus suber | reverse complement strand
GTTCAAGAAATTCAAGGCATCCCAACTGCTGTAAACCCAAATCAAAAGGATATTCTTGTGTGGGCATTCTCCAAGGACGAATCCTTCTCTCTTAACTCAACCTACCTTTTAGCTAAAGGTTTAAACCTTTTGGACCCCGTGACTACTCTCAGCCATTGGGTGTGGAAATCCAACACAACACCAAGAATAAAAAAATTTCTGTGGCTTTGTGTTCACAGTAGCATCCCAACTTGAGAAGTCCTTGGTTCAAGAGGTTTTAACTTGAACACTTCTTGTGAATTGTGTGGCTCGGCCTCTGAATCTATTCTCCATACCCTATGGGACTCTATGAAGGCAAAAAGTATTTGGAATGACCTTGGTATTGAAGAAACAAACATGGAGTTTTTTAATCTTCCCTTAGCTGATTGGTTAGAGAAATACTGTGGCTCAGCTGAGTTTTTCCCTAGACCCCGCATCCCTTGGAAAATTTTATTTCCCCAAGCCCTCTGGAATATTTGGCTTCAACAGAACAAAGCCATATTCCAAGATAGAAATGTTGAGAGAGGGTTGAGTGCTCTTTGTATCAAGAGAAGTGTTGAATTCTATGCTATAGTGCCAAACAGCCCTAGCAAGTCGAGCAGAATCCAAGTCCAAGTGAAGTGGAGTAAGCCCCAATCTGGGTGGGTGAAGCTGAATACAGATGGCTCAGTGTTTGGGGATCCAAAGAAGGCTGGTGGTGGAGGAATTATTTGTAACAGTGATGGGGATTGGGTTGCTGGGTTTGTGAAGAAGTTTGGGAACGTTTCTAATAACACCGTGGAGCTTTGGGCGCTTAAGGAAGGGCTCCTGATGGCCAAACAATTGAGCTTTGATAATTTATGTGTTGACTTAGATGCTGCTTTTCTTGTATATCTTATCACTAACCCAACTGCTGCCAATCTTAACTTGGAACCACTATTGTCCAATTGCAGGAACCTGACGAAGTCGTTCCCTAACTGCCTGGTGGAACATGTTTATAGAGAAGCCAACAGCTGTGCTCACAGACTAGTAAAAATGGGGACTGATCTCTATACTGATCATCCTTTTTTTGTATAACCTACCGTCTGTGGTGGTTGATTTGCTAGTATTAGACAAAGCTGGCCACGTTTTTAACAAACTTATTGTTCCTTAGTTAATATTATGCTATGTTTAACCCAAAAAAAAAAAAAAGACTTAGTAAAGTACAAAACAGTCGCGAAGTATATTGGTGAAGATAAAAGCCAAAAAATGATTAAAGGATATGCATGTATGAATACAAACACACACACGTATACAACCTTTTTTTTTTTTTTTAATCCTACTAAAGCCTCAGCTATTGGTCGGCGATGATGTAAAAACAAGCTGCCATGAAGAATAAAACGTTGGGTTTGGTTTGGATTTCCCACAGATATAACCAAAGCTCATCGAAATAATCAGATGTTTTGGATTTCCCACAGATAGTGGATTATCAAAAACCACAAACTTTCCTCTAATTTTTTGATAATCAAAAACAAATTAGAACACATGGATGGCTCAAAGTTTAGTATATAACAATGTCTTGTCAATTATTTTTGATAATTGCTACGGCTTCCACACTGGGAAATCCATAGCAATTATCAAAAACAACAAACTTTCCTCCTAAACAAAGAAAACCCACTTGTCCCAACTCACTGATATTAGGGTGTGTTTGAATACTACTTATTTTGTTGAAACTGAAAAATTATTGGTGAAAGTATTATAGATAAAGATAAAAGTTAGTTGAAATAGT
>NW_027069791.1:804980-811010 GCF_002906115.3 Quercus suber | reverse complement strand
TTTTTTTTTTAAATAAGTAAAATTAAGTGCACTACCTGGTGGCAAGTGGGGAGGGCGTGAATGCTCGAAATCGCCTCGGTATTCAAGACGTATGGCCGATCTTCTGATGAGAATTAAGTTGGTTTGTGAAATCAATTTCGACATTAATTTGACATGCTCGGTAATGTTGAGCAGAGGTTGAATGAGACTATGCTTGTATAAATTGTAAATAATTTGTATGGTTTTTGTACATTCAAATAAATTGTGAGGGGTTGATTATATACGCAATAGAGTTGATATATATCAAACACAAAATCCCTTGAGTGAGACTAAAATAAAGATTATATTAATGCTCCTTAATTAACTTTAGCTCAATCATGGATCTGATAGATATTGAATAGACATCTAAAATGTAGTACTGTATACACTAAACTACCCTCTCAAACTCGAGGTCTTAATTAATTAAGGAGGAATCCATCTTGACTTTTGAGACGAGATCCTGAAGGCGGAAAAATGGGTGAGACTTGGTCAACAAGTCAACAGTTAGTCTTAAGAGGAAACTAAGAGTAAGTGAAAACTGCCTTGTTAGAAGTGTTGACAGATGAAATCATAATCGATCTCCATGTGTTTGTTAATGAAAGACACCATTATGGGTGATTTAAATGGTACTGCAATTGCCACAGTCAACTGGTGTACTAGTGATCTAAGGAGCATACATGTTAATCAAAAGCCAAAGAAGCTAGAGTAGCTCAAAGGTGGTATTCGATACTATATTTTCTTCACCTTTGTTTTGCCTGTAAAATCTCTACTTGAGCAAATAAAAAAAGAAAAAAGAAGTACAATTTTCATCCCAGGAGGATGTTAGATTTGATGTCACTTATCCCAAGCAAATGTTGGAATTATCAATTTTAAATGCCAAGGGCAAAATGACGAAAATATCCTTTGTTGATCAAGTTTTAATCGAATTAACTAAGGGTCAAACAACTTCAAAATTTTATTCAACTACTAAAATCCATCATTTTGCATTAAAATTGACATTTTCTATTACTTTTCCCAAGTTTGGTCACGGCTGACACGGGTCTAACCAATGTTTGACCAAGATTTGACCGTTCAGTCTTGATAAATTTGGACTCACATTATGAAAAATTGAATTCTCTTTAAAAACGATAGCTCATAAGTCGAAATAAGACTTGAAACAAGCAAAATATTGCAAAAACAGTAAAATGGAATCCATCCAACACTTGTGTAATACCCTGCAAATATTAACATATTGATTATTATTTTATTAATTACGTATTTTACACAACATAAAAAGGAGATTAAAATTTTTATAAATGGTTTGCATTGAGAGTGGCAACTTTGGGCTGAAAAAAAAAATTAATTAAGAAAATGGACTTTGTTTATAAAACCCTAGCCCACCAACTTATCTATATAGTATTAAATAAAAAGAAATTGTTCCTCTCTCCTTTTTAAGCCGCCAGCTTTTATTCCCACTCTCTTATTCTCACTGCCGTTCCCCCACACACCTCTCTTTCTCACAAGACCAACCTCTTTCAATATTTGTCACATTGTTTCGAATGTGGGAGAAATTATAAGATCCACATGGTCGATAAGTGATGTGGTTCACCATTCCACTAAAAAATTTTTACCTGTTTAAAATTGTTAGTTAAAAATTTTTTTAAACAGAAATTAATTACTGACTTAGCAATTTTAAACAAGTGGAAGTTTTTTAGTGGAATGATAGACCACATCACTTGTTCATCAGATGACTCTATAATTTCTCTGAATGTAGGGGGAAAAATTTTTTTATTTTTTATTATTATTGTTATTTTTGCTAAAAATAACAAGTTTTCTAATTTGGCGAGCCTTCTAGTAAGTTCATCATCTTTAATACATTGATATCAATCATAAATTGATGCTTTTTTTTTTTCTTTTTTCTAAGAAAGCCAGTTACGTGATAAAATAAACTTCACTATAAATAAATTTTAAAAGCAATGCAATATAGGGCCCGTTTGTTACTGTTATTTAAACAACAATTTTCAATGTTTAAATAATATTACACGCATTTTCATACATTTTTTTACCTATACATATTTCCAAAAGAGTAATGCTACATCTACAAACTATTTTATAATATTTTTACAAACTATTGATGTGGTAAATTCTTATTAGTTCTAATATGAGTTCACCACTAACATCACATTTATGTTTATTAATGATTATTTGAAAATTACTAAAGCCACATTAGCAATTTGTAAAAATGTTGTAAAATAGTTTGTCTATAGCATTACTCTTTCCAAAAAATACAAACAACGTTATTAGAAATCTTTTACCGAATGGATCCATAACAAATATTTGTCACATAGTTTAGTATGTTGGGGAAAAAAAAAAGTTTTTATTTTTTGCTAAAAATAACAAGTTTTCTAATTCGGTGAGCCTTCTAGTAAGTTCATCATCTTTAATAGATTGATATCAATCATAAATTGATGCTTTTTTTTTCCCTCAGAAAACTGGTCACGTGATAAAATAAACTTTACTGTAAATAAATTTTAAAAGCAATGTAATATAACTAATGAAGCTGGATAATGACCTCGTTAGTATGCTCCTTGTCAGTGTTGAAACCTTCAATTTCTAACAAAATGACGAGTGGTTCTTCATGAGGTTGCTTAATTCCTCTTGCATCTCGTTCGGAGAAAGTGATGTTGTCACTCTCTGATCGTCGGTACATCGGAGATGGATGATTGATGTGAATGCTGTTAATTTGCCTATGATATATCTTCTTCAAAGACTTGTATGACCCTCCTGATACGGGTCCCCCTGTTATCGTTCGTATTTCACCTACAGCCTGCCTTGGCTGATCTCGTCCATCATCTTTGGCATTGTCATGAGGCTTGTCGTCAGTCCTTACCCGAGGATGGTGGTCCCTTTTAATGAATTTATGGAGTTTCTCCCGTTGAATAAATTCTTTTATCTGTTCTTTCAGATCACGACATTCGTCAGTGTAATGGCCACGATCCTTGTGGAAGCGATAGTATTTCTTCGGGTCACACTTCCTGGAGGACGTACTTAGCAGTTTAGGCCATTTTAAGCTTGGCTCGTCCTTAATCTATATCAAGATTTTGTATGCGGACATCACTAATGGGGGTGAAGTTCATATTCTTCTTCGGGGAGTCATTGCTCTTGTTTGTCTTAGTCTACGAATATGAATCTTTGCGATATTTCTTCTTACCTTGAGAATCACCAAGTTCTTACTTCTTTCGCTTTCCCATTAACCCCTTTCACAGTAAGGGCATCTTCTCTGTTCATGTACTTTTGAGCTTTGAACAAGAGATCCGTCATAAAGGTCGACGACATCTTCCCCAACAAAAAGATGAAGTCAGGGTTGTTGAGTCCAGCCTGAAAGGTCATCATTATTATTTGATCATCAGCTTTGTCAATTTCTAGCACAGCCTTGTTGAAATGTTTCACATAATCCCTTAGACTTTCACCTTCTTGTTGCCTCACTGTTAGTAAGTAAGAGGTTGGCCTCTTGTGATGCTGCCCCCTAATGAAATGGTAGACAAATGAATCGCTGAGCTATTCAAAATTCGCTATTAAAGATGCTGGCAGCTTACTAAACCATATCCTAGCAGCTCCTCTGAGAGTGGCAGGAAAAGATTTGTAGATAACTTCGTCTAGGGTTTGTTGGAGGTTTAAGATAGTCTTGAAGGCCCCTATGTCATCGTGGGGATCCTTCGTGACATATCCCCTCGACGACATCATAAAATTCCAGCTGCAATAAACGAAACTTCGGAGGCAAGTGGCACTCCAAAACACTGGCTGTGAAAGGTGAATCTATTCTTTTAAGCATGTCGTCAAGGTTCATCGCTGTCTACCCCTTCATGGCATTTTTCACTTCGTCTAGCTCCCTCCGCAAGCTCTTAATCATATGGTCGTTATCATGCATGGACTGCCTAGTATACTCTGTTGTATCTTTTCCCTTGCTATTTTCAAGATTGCTAGCTTCTTCATCATGTCCGCTACTGCTGCGTCGATGATGCAAAGCATTACTACCCTTTGGACGGGCTCGTCGCTTCAATTCTTTGTTTTTTTTCATTAGCTCTTGTACATTTGCTGTCAGGGCCTAAATCTACTAAGCCATGATTGCAGGGTCTGGGCGTGGCATTGGTGTGGTGTCCATCGTGCAGTAGGAGCTTTATCAGTAGGAACACAGTGGCTTGTCGTTTCCCACAGACAGCACCAAACTGATGAAGCCGGATAATGACCTTGTCAGTATGCTCCTCGTTAATGTTGATGGACGATCTTCGATACCTGTTATCAAGAAAAGCAAAGGCAAAGGGGGGTTTCTCCAGCAAAGTGCTAATTGAGAACACTTCGATGATTAAGTCAGTGAAAATGGCTCTCTAAAGAAATTCTCTTACAGGTGTATATCCAAAGTTTTTCATGTCCTTTACCTGGGTTCTACTTTCCTTTTTATAGCTTGCTTTGGATAGGTGCAGGTATGTCTGTTAATGCTGCTCTGAACGTTTTTCTCCTGAGAGAAACATAGCATTAATTGACAATGATGATTCCCTTTAAGGTGTAACGGATGACCGTTGGGTCATCATTGCTTTTGTAACTATTCCGGCGCACTCATTGCTTGTCAGCTGTCCTGTGGGCAGTTATTTGTACTTCAATGAATGATGGCTTGCCTCGTCTATAAGGGTGACATATGACGACGGGGTTTTGCCCTTACTCTTGTCCTGGACTTGAATGTGGATAAGATCGTCTTTCATCTAGACGATCTCCACATTGACATCCGTCAATAACAAATATATGATGCTATATATATATATATATGAATGAGATGGGTTCAAGTTATATTTGGTGTAACTCTTATGAAGTTATACCTATATTAAACCATTAATTTCTCACAAATATAATGGTAGGAAAAATATTAGTATTTATTGCTTTCCAACTCAGTTTTATATAATTAATACTAGCATTTCTTTCTCTCTCTTATTCATTACATTTATAAGCATCTTAACATTTAGGGAGATAAAAAAAAGTATTATTACATTTATAGGCATCTTAACATTTAGGGAAATAAAAAAGAATTGCAAAATCACCGATAACTACAAACATGGATTACATCCAAACAAACCATCTTTTTCCTGTGTCTATTCTAAACAAACCTGGTTTGATCTATGTCTGGATAACCATGTCTGATCTAAAGAAACCTTGTTTGATTTTTCTCCTACAAAATAAAACCATCTTTTTTTTTAAATCTAAATCGATCCCAATATTTTTACTTTTAAGTTTTCCCTACTTATAGGTCAAGGCGACTTGATCATGCGTGGTCTTCCTCGCCACCTTTGGGCAAGGCTACAATGACTTTGGCTTGCATTTCCTTTTCCCATGGGCATGTAGTCAGTGAGGTAGTTGCAAACATTGAGGCTTTTGATTTCATTGAAATTGCTGAGTATCATTGAAAATGTTCTTGTGATGGACATTGATAAATTCCTGCATTTGGGTTTGAGATTTAACCGAGAGAGAAAGAGATCGGAGAAGTTAGCTGATATATATATATATATATATATTTTTTTTTTTTAATAACTAGAAGTTAGTTGATTAGTTTTATGGTTTCATAGTTTCTTTAATTTTGGTTGTAATCCAATTTCATAGGTATCCGTGTGTGGTGGGCCTTTTTGTATTCTGGGCTGAACTGTTCATCGTATTGTGGCCCAATAGTTCTGGGGTAAGAGAGTCGGGACTGGCTCAACTAAAACCCACCTTAAGCCAGCTTGTGCACAAGTTAGGACCCCTTTACAGGGATCTTGATCACGTGTCCACGGTAAGGGATGCTATCATAAAAATATTATGGCAGGAGAGACATAATATAACATGGTAATAACAAGAGGCATTCTAACTAAAGTGCTCGCTGCCAACCAAAGATAATATCTAAACAACTTTGCAATAGGAAAAATGTGATAATATAAGTATGGCAGAAATAAGTTGGCAATAATGAAAAGAATAATGTTAATGCTTAAACAATCATGCTACTAAAAAAGG
>NW_027069791.1:766965-794337 GCF_002906115.3 Quercus suber | reverse complement strand
AGGTCATATGTACAACGTTTCACGAGGGAAACACTGGAAGTAGACGAAGCCGACGATATGGTGCAGCTGACGACCTTCAAGGCAGGGCTGAGGTCTAGGGACCTCGTCAGCTCACTCGCAAAGAACCCCCCAAAACGATGGCTGAAATGCTCCTCAAGGCGCAGAAATACATGAACGCCAAAGATGCATTAGCTGCTATCAAGGACGAGGATAGACCAAGGGACAAAGGAAGAAAAGAAGATGATCGCAGAGGGCAGAAGCGAGACCGTCCAGATCGTCGAATCAGTGACGGAGTCAGAAGGAAGGACGACAAAATCCAAGAACGGTAAAATTCACCCCTCTTGTCATGCCTGTTGACAAATTTTAGCGCAGATTAAGGACGAGCATTATCTTAAGTGGCCACGACCACTACACTCATCTCCCAACGTCCGCGACAAAAGTAAATACTGCCGATTCCACAAAGATCACGGCCACTACACTGAAGATTGTAGGGATCTCAAAGAGCAGATAGAAGAGTTGATACGGAGGGGGAAGTTGCAGAAATTCGTAAAGAAGGGGGAACACAGCAAATTCGAAGAAGAAAACAAATGCCAACAGGGGTCCTCCTCTAGAAACGACGGTCGTTCAGTCACAACCCCTTCAAAACATAGTTGGGGAAATACAGACGATCGCCGGGGGACCTACCACTAGGGGCTCATTCAAGTCGCTCAAGAGAACACATCAACGACAAGTGAATAGCGTCCACGTGTCACATCTGGCAAAGCAGAGACGAACTGATCAGGATATTACCTTCAACGAAAGTGACTCCCGAGGAGTAAAACAGCCACACAATGACCCTTGGTTATAACGCTCACTATAGAAGGGTTCAACACAAGGAGGGTCCTCGTGGACAATGGTAGCTCTGCTGATATCATTTACTTTTCCGCATTTCAACAGTTGAAGCTGGATCCCAACAGACTTCGTCCATTTGACTCTCCGCTCGTCAGTTTCAGCGGTGACAGGGTGTATCCTAGAGGAATAGTGACGTTGACGGTCACAGTAGGGACGGACCCAAAACAATTAACTCGTCAGGTAGACTTTCTAGTAGTTGATAGTCCGTCATCATATAATGTCATCATCGGAAGGCCAGCACTCAACAAAGTGGAAGGCATCCACGTCCACGTACTGCTTGAGGTGAGATCCCTGGACCTCAATCCTGCCTTGAAGGTCGTCAGCTGCACCATATCGTCGGCTTCGTCTACTTCCAGTGTTTCCCTCGTGAAACGTTGTACATATGACCTCAAGGTTTCTTTCTCTCCCTGCCTGACGGTGAGCAAGTGGTCAGCGGTCCTTTTTGGTCGTTGACCTCCAATAAAGTGGCGTAGGAAAGCGTTGCTCAACTGCTCGAACGTATCAATTGACGATATTGGCAACTTTGTGAACCACTCACGGGCAGCCCCCCTGAGTGTAGTAGGGAAGGAGCAACACAAGATTTCGTCTGGGGGCTGTTGAAGTCCCAGGGCCGTCTTGAAGGTGTTTAGATGATCTTGAGGGTCCTTCAGCCCGTCGAAGGGCTCGAGCTGAGGTAACCAAAATTTCGACGGCACTGGGCAGTCGAGAACCACTGTTGTAAATGGTGAATCCGTTGCCCGGACCATCCGATCCACACTCCGCTCTGTTTTCTCTTTGATGGCGTTTCTTAGTTCGTCCATCTCCTTCCTCATCTCCCGAAGGATATCTGAATTTTGCTCGACAGGAGTGTTAGGCCTTCGATGGTCACTTCTTCTGTTGCTATCCCCCTCATCTTCCTGATTTCCCTTCAAACGATTGTCTTCTTGCTGAAGTCGTGATCTCAATTCTTGGTTTTGCTTAGTTAGTTCTTCAACGGTGGCTGCAAGGGTTTGAACTTGCTGAGCCAGGGTTGCAGCGTCCTGATTAGACTCCATCTTGAAAAGAACAAGAACAGGGAACTGCTATTTCGAGTCTGAACACGAAAACAATGTCGTTCCCACAGACGGCGCCAAACTGATAAGTATGAACTTGTCAGTGATGTTCGTCGGACGGAGCTAATCCCTTTTCCTTTCCTGTTGTACACACCGGTGTGGTGCCTGCCACGACACCTCCGATGCCAAAGTTAGAATATAGGATCTTCTTCGTAAGTAAAAATGAACAAAAATGAGTAAAAATAAGCAGTATATCTCTCTTCCCTCTTTCGAGGGAGTGTATAGGTTTTATATCTACTCTCATCGTTCCTAGCCGTTGGAGGAGTTATGGAGGTCTTAATGCTCCATTGAGTAACGCCTCAAACCTGGGTAATGAGGTATCAATGTCTTCAAACGGTTCGTACAGCTGAAAGTATAGCTGTTCAGTTGACTGCATTAAAGGGACTGACGATCCTCGTCAGTACTGTGATCTCCTGCGCTGCTCGTCCTATGGATTTTCTCGTCCGTACCAGGACGATCATTCTCATAGATTTCTTCGTCAGCGCTTATTTACCTCGTCAGAATCAGACCCAAAAGAGATAGAGACTAACTTAACTCCAACCCAAACCCAACCCTTAACCCATTGTCTCTCAAGCTTATCACCTAAGATGTGCAAAGTCTTATAAACTCATAACAAGATTCATTCCTAACCAATGTGGGACACAAACATACATTAAGTGTTTGAAACACACACATACGCCAACAGTTATCACTCAGAGCGGTGGGCAAGTCATTCCGCTATATAGGGACTATGTCGTGATGATACCAAATAAAAAGAGTAATGGTAAGACCCCTCTCTTTATAGAGCTTTGTCCTAATGCCAATTCAAGTTCTGGTTATTCTGATGCTATCCTCAATGGTCTCGAGTTGTTCAAATTGAATAACTCTGATGCCAATGTCACGGCTCCAAATCTTGAAGTTCCACACCCTCCTTCCCCTTCCCCGCTCAAATCACCTGCCCCACAACCACTACCTTCCAAGTATTCCAAGGGCGGCACAAAATCAGTAATCTACATTGAAGCCACTGTAGGTGTTATATCTGTCATATTTCTCTTGGGCTTAACAATTATCTGGAGAAGGATGAGAACAAATTCCATTAAAAGCGAAACACTACCGATTCTACAAGCACTCGGCCGTCGCTTTACTCTCCAAGAAATCAAGACTGCCACAAACAACTTTGACCGGAACCTTATCATTGGAAAAGGCAGCTTTGGTCATGTATTCAGAGGTCATATCGATCATGAACACACTCCAGTTATGATCAAGGTTTTTGGGCGAACTTCAAGACAAGGGTTTCATGAGTTTCAGACAGAGGTCGAAATGCTTTCAAAGCTTCGCCACCCCCATCTGGTATCTTTGATAGGTTACTGCAACGATGAACGGGTCATGATCATTATATAGGAGTTAATGGCTCACGGAGCACTTCATGATCATCTTTACAACACAGATAATCCTCCATTGTACACAGATAATCCTCCATTGTCATGGAAGCAGAGGTTGGAGATTTGCATTGGTGCTGCTCGTGGAATATTGTACCTTCATGAAGGTGAGGAGCACGCAATCATACAACGCGATGTCAAGACTAGCAACATCCTTTTGGACCAAAATTAGGTACCCAAAGTTTCGGACTTTGGGATTTCAAGATTGGGCCCTACAAGACTGTCAATGAGCCACGTCACTACTGATGTGAAGGGAACATTTGGGTATGTGGACCCCGAGTATTTTTGGACCAGCCAATTAACTTTAAAGTCTGATGTTTATGGATTTGGGGTGATGTTGTTTGAGGTGTTGTGTGCTAGACCAGCAGTGGATATGGGCTTAGATTATGAGCAACAAGGTTTGGCCTCTTGGGCCGGTTTGTGTTTTGAAGAAGGTAAACTTGATCAGATCATTGATCCTCATCTGATTGATCAAATGTCATCGGAGTCTTTGAAGATGTATGCAAATATCGCATATAAATGTGTGTGTGAAGATAGAGATCAAAGACCCAAAATGGTTGAAGTGTTGAAGGCTCTTGAGTTTGCAAAGGAGTTGCAAGAAATTGCTGATGATGGAGGCCACGGGGTCATGATTAATGAGGAAGTTCCGCTATGTGTGGGAGAAAATCAAGTGGTGTGAAGACCAAGGAAGAAAGGTAGACGGGGAAATCGTGTCTAACATTTTGGAACAAAAGTACATCAAATAAAGAGACTCTTAGATTTTTAAGTGAGAAGGTGGGGGCTGAAGTGGGTCAAATCACCAAAGCAAGGGTGTTTTTTTGCAGCCTCTGAGTACAATGCCTTGCCACGTATTGAAGTGCAATTGCCGGATCCAAGTAGGTGCGGACCATATACCACACCAGAGAAGTTTGTAATTTGAAATCTCAAAAGTTGAAGAACTATAATGCTACAAGTGCTTTCACTTTCACTTTCACTTTCACTTTCACTTTCTTTTCTTTTTATTTCTTTGCAAATAGTGGTTCAATTAAAAAAGAAAAGTAACTATAGGGTCAATAATGCAAGAACTCTTTCGACCAAGAAAAAAAATAAATAAATAAAAAATAATGCAAACACTCTCGTTGCTTTTTGGTTGACAAGGACAGTTTGAAGAAGTGGACATGTTCTTGTACCTTATGCTCAAAGAAAGAAATATATTGAATGAAAACAAACCAGAAATAATATTTTGAGGCCGATGTTTAGTCCTCCCCCACCCTCCCACCAAACACCCCCCCCCCCAAAAAAAAAAAAAAAAAAAAAACCCAAGGCAGAAAATTTACCTAGTATTAAAACCCCATTAAAATTATATGTTGGGTACATGCATGTGTAAGTCTTTTTTTTTTTTTTTTTTTTTTTTTTTTCTATACATAAAAAGCACGAATGGTATAGCTCTACAATGCTTGTGCTATAGTAATTTGGTTTGTTCAATCCCACTGTTACTTGCCTTTCTCTTTTTTTTTTTCTTTTTTTTTTTTTTTGAAATTGCTTATATAATAATAATAATAATAACACAACAAATTGCCACAGTATTTTCACTACTGTTGAGGTGTTAATTTTTTATGTGAAAATAAAATAATAAAATATAATATTAAAACCAACATTTTCAAAATAAATCATAAGTGTCAAGTTGTTATCGGTTTTAATTTGAATTTACAACTTAAATGATTTTTTTGCCCACCCATAAGAACCAATAACAACCTGCCACTTAGAATTTATTGTGAAAATGTTGTGAACATATCATTTCTCAAAAATAAAGGTATTGTGAAAAAAAAAAAAAAAAAAAGACTACTAACGGCACTAACGAACTCATTTACCGAAGACGACGACCATGATATCGACGAAGATATCCTTGGACGAGCAAATTAATACCCACGTCATTGACGAAGGCAGGAAGACCATTCAATGCAGCACAATTACACCCAGAACGGTTACAAGGCCAACTGTATAAACCGTTGGAGCCACATTAAAGCCACATTTTACACAACACCAAACGTTACTAAGAGGAGCATTAAGACCTCTATATCCCCAAAAAAAAAAAAAAAAAAAAAAACCAAGGCATAAAATTTACCTAGTATTAAAACCTCATTAAAATTATATGTTGGGTACATGCATGTGTAAGTCTTTTTTTTTTTTTTTTTTTTTTTTTTTTTTTTTTTTTTTTTTCTATACATAAAAAGCATGAATGGTATAGCTCTACAGTGCTTGTGCTATAGTAATTTGGTTTGTTCAATCCCACTGTTACTTGCCTTTCTCTCTTTTTTTTTCTTTTTTTTTTTTTGAAATTGCTTATATCATAATAAAATAATAAATAATAATAATAATAATAATAACACAACAAATTGCCACAGTATTTTCACTATTGTTGAGGTGTTAATTTTTTATGTGAAAATAAAATAATAAAATATCATATTGAAACCAACATTTTCAAAATAAATCATAAGTGTCAAGTTGTTATCGTTTTAATTTGAATTTACAACTTAAATGATTTTTTTGCCCACCCATCAGAACCAATAACAACCTGCCACTTAGAATTTACTGTGAAAATATTGTGAACATATCATTTCTCAAAAATAAAGGTATTGTGAAAAAAAAAAAGAAAAAAAAAGACTACTGACGGCACTGATGAACTCATTTACCGAGGACGACGACCATGATATCGACGAAGATATCCCTGGACGAGCAAATTAATACCCACGTCATTGACGAAGGCAGGAAGGCCATTCAATGCAGCACAATTACACCCAGAACGGTTACAAGGCCAACTGTATGAACCGTTGGAGCACATTAAAGCCACATTACACAGCACCAAACGTTACTAAAAGGAGCATTAAGACCTCCATAACTACCCCAACGGCTAGAAGCTATGAAAGCATATATAAAGCCCACACATTGCCAAGTACAAGGTAGAGACACACACAGACACTAAGAGATCTCTTTCATTCTGTTCAATTACATTGTTTATTCCCAAGAGAGCTTCTTATACTAACTTTGGCATCGGAGGCATTGTGGCAGGCACCACACCGGTGACCACCTTTGAGAGTACGTTCATACAAGCTGAGGATTGCCATCTCTCTGAGGGGGGGGGGTTTGGTGGGAGGGTGGGGGAGGACTAAACATCGGCCTCAAAATATTATTTCTGGTTTGTGTTTCATTCAATATATTTCTTTTTTTGAGCATAAGGTACAAGAACATGTCCACTTCTTCAAACTGTCCTTGTCAACCAAAAAGCAACGAGAGTGTTTGCATTATTTTTTATTTATTTATTTTTTCTTGGTCGAAAGAGTGCTTGCATTATTGACCCTATATTTACTTTTCTTTTTTAATTGAACCACTATTTTGCAAAGAAATAAAAAGAAAAGAAAGTGAAAGTGAAAGTGAAAGCACTTGTAGCATTATAGTTCTTCAACTTTTGAGATTTCAAATTACAAACTTCTCAGGTGTGGTATATGGTCCGCACCTACTTGGATCCGACAATTGCACTTCAATACGTGGCAAGGCATTGTACACAGAGGCTGCAAAAAAACACCCTCGCTTTGGTGATTTGACCCACTTCAGCCTCACCTTCTCACTTAAAAATCTAATGGCTTGTTTGGAAGTTTAGAGAGGGAGGAGAGTAGAGGGGAGTAGAGGGGAGGGGAGTAGTGGGGAGGAGAGTAGAGTAAAATGATTCCCCTCCACCTTGTTTGGATGTTTTTAAAATTAGTAAGGGAGAAGGGAGTAATTAGCCCTTCTCCTTATGTAATTTTGTTAATATAGTAAGGGTAAATTAGGTAATTTACTTGGTCAATAGTTTATGTACTCTACTCTCCCTCCAAATCTCTCCAATTTGGGGGAATTAAAAATGGGGGGCTAGAGGGAGTTGAAACCCCTCCAAACCCCTCCAAACCCCTCCCCCTCCTTCCTTAAAAAACTTCAAAACAAGGTAATTAGATTACTCTCCCTCCCTCTACTCTACTCCCCCTCTTTTTTTAAACATCCAAACAGGCCATAAGAGTCACTTTATTTGATGTGCTTTTGTTCCAAAATGTTGGACACGATTGCCCCATCTCACCTTTCTTCCTTGGTCTTGACACCACTTGATTTTCTCCCACACATAGCGGAACTTCCTCATTAATCATGACCCCGTGGCCTCCATCATCAGCAATTTCTTGCAACTCCTTTGCAAACTCAAGAGCCCTCAACACTTCAACCATTTTGGGTCTTTGATCTCTATCTTCACACACACATTTATATGCGATATTTGCATACATCTTCAAAGACTCCGGTGACATTTGATCAATCAGATGAGGATCAATGATCTGATCAAGTTTACCTTCTTCAAAACACAAACTGGCCCAAGAGGCCAAACCTTGTTGCTCATAATCTAAGCCCATATCCACTGCTAGTCTAGCACACAACACCTCAAACAACATCACCCTAAATCCATAAACATCAGACTTTACAGTTAATTGGTTGGTCCAAAAATACTCGGGGTCCACATACCCAAACGTTCCCTTCACATCAGTAGTGACGTGGCTCATTGACAGTCTTGTAGGGCCTAATCTTGAAATCCCAAAGTCCAAAACTTTGGGTACCCAATTTTGGTCCAAAAGGATGTTGCTCGTCTTGACATCGCTGTTGGTTAAATCTGGTTTTGTATCTTATACAAAACACATAGCGGAAGCAATAAACAAAGATCTATTTCATTCATGATTGATAACTTGCATTATGTAAATTTCAGAATTAGCGTACCTTAGTGCGGTGAAATTCAAAACAAAAGATTATAAGTCCTTGGGAACACTTTCAATCTTCACTTCAATTCCACTTTACGCCCAAGAAGTGTGGTCTCTCAATCAATTTCCAAGGGAGAATAATTGAGTGGTTTCACTCGCACATACACACCACTTCACAATGGTATCTCACCTTTTCTCTAATAAAAATTCTGTATGTCTCTCCCTTTATATATAACTGATTATCTAATTGGGCCGGCCTATTGGGCCTTTCCAATTGAGCTTTAATGTGTGGCTTGGAGTGGGACCAAAAGGACCAATAAGACATTAGCTCCAATGGGCCTTGGGCTTTTCTGTCAACTCTTGACAAGTCCAAAGTTACCATTAATTATATTTAATACCACTATATAAATATAATTGCACTCTAGGCCTTATTAATAAATTATATCCCATAACTTTATTATACATGCAACCCCTTCATAAAATATTCGTAGTAATTCAAAGTCATAAATATAGACTGTCACTTTGAAGATTACTATGTCTTAATCCTTGAGTACCCGGTTTAATTCTTTTAAGTTATTCATTATATATTTATGAAATCCAATTTCATAAATATATACTTTAGTAATTATCTTGAGAATATATGTTCCATCAACACGAAATGTGGTTGCCCAACATACTGAGGTTTTGACCGTTACTTTAGATCTCACTCCTGATATATCAAAGCAACCTACACTTCATGATTAGGTCCGTTATTCTCTCAGGATTAAGAGTTCATGCAAATATAAGTTGTGAGATTTATTTTTCAATTGACAGTCGTTAGGAGAATAATAAATCTCACAGCGGTCCAGTTCAATATGTCTTAACTCTTAAAACATATTAACACATCAACTAGAAGTCTCCACTTCCATGATCAAGACAAATCATCTTAGTTGATATGTTGTAGTCTTCGCAGATGAAATGCCCAATTTCATCACCGACTACGAACTAAAATTCTGAGTTTACAAAGAACTTGTGACTTATATCTTCTGTGACTAAATCACATAAATCACATACTATGCATCTCATGGACTATATGATAATGTCCAAATATTCTTGTTACCATTATTTCAGATAATAATAAAACAACTTTATTAATCACAACATTAAGTCATACATAATGTCATACATAGCATCATACAATAGGATTTAAGGGCATCAATCCTAACAATCGCGTTGTATGATTGCGTGCTCCTCACCTTCATGAAGGTACAATATTCCACGAGCAGCACCAATGCAAATCTCCAACCTCTGCTTCCATGACAATGGAGGATTATCTGTGTACAATGGAGGATTATCTGTGTTGTAAAGATGATCATGAGGTGCTCCGTGAGCCATTAACTCCTATATAATAATCATGACCCGTTCATCGTTGCAGTAACCTATCAAAGATACCAGATGGGGGTGGCGAAGCTTTGAAAGCATTTCGACCTCTGTCTGAAACTCATGAAACCCTTGTCTTGAAGTTCGCCCAAAAACCTTGATCATAACTGGAGTGTGTTCATGATCGATATGACCTCTGAATACATGACCAAAGCCACCTTTTCCAATGATAAGGTTCCGGTCAAAGTTGCTTGTGGCAGTCTTGATTTCTTGGAGAGTAAAGCGACGGCCGAGTGCTTGTAGAATCGGTAGTGTTTCGCTTTTGATGGAATTTGTTCTCATCCTTCTCCAGATAATTGTTAAGCCCAAGAGAAATATGACAGATATAACACCTACAGTGGCTTCAATGTAGATTACTGATTTTGTGCCACCCTTGGAATACTTGGAAGGTAGTGGTTGTGGGGCAGGTGATTTGAGTGGGGAAGGGGAAGGAGGGTGTGGAACTTCAAGATTTGGAGCCGCGACATTGGCATCAGAGTTATTCAATTTGAACAACTCGAGACCATTGAGGATAGCATCAGAATAACCAGAACTTGAATTAGCATTAGGACGAAGCTCTATAAAGAGAGGGGTCTTACCATTACTCTTTTTATTTGGTATCATCACGACATAGTCCCTATATAGCGGAATGACTTGTCCACCGCTCTGAGTGATAACTGTTGGAGTATGTGTGTGTTTCAAACACTTAATGTATGTTTGTGTCTCACATTGGTTAGAAATGAATCTTGTTATGAGTTTATAAGGTTTTGCACATCTTAGGTGGTAAGCTTGAGAGACAATGGGCTAAGGGCTGGGTTTGGGTTGGAGTTAAGTAAGTCTCTATCTCTCTTGGGCCTGATTCTTTTCTCATTTCTTTTGGTTTTAGCCCATTTAGGTTCTGCCCGTTGGGCATTAAATAGCAGCCCGTTGGGCATTTATTGTGCTGCCCGTTGGCTGCACAGTGTCCGCTGGTTCAACCCATCCGCCCTCACTTCATTAGCTTATAAACCCTACAACACACACTATTCATTTATCACATTTTTCTCCTCTTCTCTAGCCGCAAATCTCCTCTGTTTTGCTCTGTTTTTTGTTGCACAGAAAATTTCAGCTTCACAGAAAATTTCAGCTACAAAGAAAAAATTTCAGCTTCATTTTTTCTAAGGAAAGGAAAGTCAAGTAAGGTTGTTCCTAGTTCTTCTTGTTTGAGTGTGTGATCAACTTGAAGAAATTACTATAGTCTAATCTTGGGGCATTGTTCAGCCAAGAGAGCCATTCACACCGAGTTCTACTCCGGATGGCACGAATCAACCTTTAAAGACAACGCATTTACGTGATTCTATAGTTTGTGAGATCTTTCTAACTCTATCTATTTATTTTTGTCATTGCTAATTTTTTAGGGTTTGTATTGTTGAATCAAAACTTGTTTATTTAGCCATATTTTCCAACAATTTTAAAGGTTGATTTTTGTGTTGTAAAAATGAAGAAACAAGTTGTTGATTCTCTTAAGGTCATTTCGGAAATTACAAAGCTTGAGGCTTTTGATGGAAATAATTTTAAGCGTTGGAAAGAAAGGGTTTTGCCCACCTTGGAATTTACCGAAATTGACCGGGTTCTTTATGAGCCTAAACCCGAAGAAGATCCTAAAAATATAGCAAAGTGGGAAAAAACAAATAAATTGTGTGTTCATACTATTAAGTGTGGTTTATCTAACAAGTTGTTTGATAATTATTATCATTTTACTTGTGCTAAAGATTTATGGGATGAACTTAATGGTCGTTATGGGTTTGAGGATGAGAGTGCTAAAAAATTTGCTACGGTTAAATTTATGTCTTTTCAAATGGTTGAGGAAAAAATTGTTTCTAGCCAAATTGAAGATTTTCAAAAATTAGTATCCGACCTAGCTAAAGAGGGTGATGTTTTACGCGAGAGGTTTGTGGCTCATGGCCTAGTGTTTAAGTTGCCAAACTCTTGGAAAGAGTATAAACACCGGTATAGCCACCATAGAACCTATTTGAATCTTCAACAAATTATCATTGATATTCAAATTGAAGAAACAAATACGATGTCGGAAAAGGTTTTTAGAGTTAAGGAATTTACTTCCAAGGCTAATATTGTAGAGGGAGGACCCTCTAGACCTCCACAACATAATAAGAAACATGATTTCAAGGGGAAAGGAAAAATTCATAATAAAAATGGCCCAAATCCTCAAATCCAAAAGAAAAAGGGTAATTGTTTTATTTGTGGCAAGGTAGGTCATTATGCGGCAACATGTAGGGTGAAGGGTAACTTCAACAACAATAAGAACAACAATAAAGGCTCTACATCAAATAAGGCAAATGTGGTGCAAACCGAAGAGATAATTGCGGTGGTGGTGTGTGAGGCACACTTGGTGACAAAAGTGAAAGGATGGGTAGTTGACTCGGCTTGCACAAGACACATTGGTGCATTCAAAGAGGAGTTTAGTTCCTACACTCCTATGGCGGAAGGCACCGAATGTGTCTATGTTGGGGACAATAGGTCCGTGCCGGTGAGTGGTAAAGGGAAGATACTCTTGAAGTTAACTTCCGGTAAAACTCTTTCACTCAATAATGTCCTTCATGTACCTCACTTTTGCCACAATCTCATTTCGGTACATTTGCTTGGTAAGGCCGGTATTAAAGTTTTATTTGATGGTGGCATAGTTACTTTAACTAAGAATGAAGTCTTTGTTGGTAAGGGCTATGATGATGAAGGTCTCTTTGTACTTAATGTTGATCAAGTTATTAATGAAAAAGGTTCATCTTCTTGTGCTTACTGTAAGGTTGAATTTAATCAACTATCTAATTGGTTTTATTCCGTGACCAATTTGCTTGTAATTTAGCACTTAGTAACCCTGTATTTAGGTGGGAAAATTGTAAGGGTAGTGTGTGAGAAGATGTGAAGAAAAGCTCAAGAGTGTGCAAGAAAAACAGAGTCTCGCAACTAGGACTCGCGGGTGGTTCGCGACTAGCAAGCTGCGAAAGGCAGTCACGTGAGAGGCACACTGGGAAGCTGAAGGGTCGTGCTAGCTATCACGCTACAGGACAAAAGTTCTAGTCTGGCCAGGCCGTTACGTCGCGACTTGATTTCGCGACTTGGCCAAGCCGCGAGATCAAGTCGCCAACTTGCCCTGTTTGGCAAATACTAACGTTTTGCATTCCCTTCTCACCCTACTATATATACACCCTTATACCCATCATATTGAGAGAGCTTGAAGAGAGAATTTTGTGAAAGAAAACCCGAGAGAAATACAAGATTGATTCATCCCCAATCTTCATCTAAAGAGACTCTACAAATTCCTCTACTCTCTTCCTCTCCATTGTCATACCCTTGAGAGGTCATTTACCAAACCCTTGTCTCACCACACCTACGTCTGTGAGAAGGTCTATTTGCTGCTTTGGGAAGCAGTTTGGAAAGGAACCAATATACATTGGTTGATGCTATGGTCAAGTAACGGAATCCGGGAAGCTAGAGAAGAAATAGGTTCGGCGTAACCTCGTTGGAGCAAGAAGCTTGGAGGGCTTAGGTACTTGGGTAGATTAGGCTTGGAGGGTCTTCTGCTGTTCATGTATCCCAACTACATTCTTTAGTGGATTATTTGACCACTTGGAAGGCGGCGGAGAGGTTTTACGCCGAGGACTTCGGTTTCCTCTTCGATAACACATCGTGTGTTGTCCGTGTGTTTGCATCTTTCTTTCCTTTATCTTTGCCTTATATTTACTGATGTGGATGTGTTTATATTTGGCTTAGATTGATTTATCAATTCTGTTATAAGCTTGTTATCATATTCTGCACATTAATTGTTTGATATATAGCTTGAATTGGTATTTTGTTTCTGGGGGTCTAAACGTTCAAGGGTGTTTCATACCCATATTGAACTCTCACTTACTTAGTTGATTCCATTGATGTTTGGCATGGTAGACTTGGACATGTTAATCTTGGCTATATAAAGAAAATAAAAGAATGTGGAATTATTAAATCATTAAGTGAAGCTAATATGGACAAATGTGAAATTTGTGCCGAAACTAAAATCACCAAGAAACCTTGTAAATCTATAACAAGAGAAACCAAGCTTCTTGGATTGGTACATAGTGACTTGGGTGACTTAAAACACACCATGACTAGAGGTGGTAAAAGATTTTATGTGATCTTTGTTAATGACCACTCTAGATTCACTAAACTTTATTTACTAAGAACCAAGGATGATGCTTTGGAGATGTTTATAAAGTATAAAAGTGAAGTTGAAAAAGAATAAAAGGATTAAAAGACTTAGAATCAATAGAGGTGGTGAATATGAGTCTAATCCTTTTAAGGAATTTTGTGAACAAAATGGCATAATACATGAGGTAACTCCACCTTATTCACCGGAATTTAATGGAATAGCCGAAAGGAAAAATAGAACTCTTAAAGAGATGATGAATGCTATGCTTGTTAGTTCCGGGCTATCTTCCAACATGTGGGGGGAGGCCATCCTTTCAGCTTGCCATATTCAAAATAAGGTAGCTCATAAGAAAACCGGTAAAACTCCTTATGAACTTTGGGAAGGGCATAAGCCTAACTTGGAATACCTCAAAGTGTGGGGGTGCTTGGCTAAGGTTATGCTACCCGAGCCTAAAAGGAGAAAGCTTGGTTCTAGAACATATGATTGTGTGTTTATTGGTTATGCTTGCAATAGTTCATGCTATAGATTTCTTGTCATCAAAAGTGATATATTAGAATCATACACTATTATTGAATCCGAAAATGCCATATTCTTTGAGCATGTGTTTCCTTTGAAAAATAAGGAAAAAGTATTGCATGATTCTATTGAAATTTCTAATGACTTTGTTGATGATGTGCAAGAAATAAGAAGGAGCAAGCAAGCTAGGAAGGAAAAGGATTACGGTAACGATTTCCTTGCCTATATCGTTGAAGATGAACCTGTAAGTTACTATGATGCAATTAAATCCGTAGATGCACCTTTTTGGTTGGAAGCAATTTATAATGAATTAGAATCTATTATGTCTAATCATACTTGGGAATTAGTTGAGCTTCCACCTAAGGTTAAACCTATTGGTTGCAAATGGGTGTTTAAAAGGAAATTAAAACCGGATGGTACAATTGATAAGTTTAAAGCTCGCTTAGTAGCCAAGGGCTATAAGCAAAAACATAATGTGGATTATTTTGATACTTATTCTCCGGTTACTAGAATTGCATCTATTAGAATTTTATTTGCCATTGCTTCTATTTACAAACTTGTAGTACATCAAATGGATGTTAAAACTGCTTTTCTAAATGGTGATTTAGAAGAAGAAATTTATATGGAGCAACCCGAGGGTTATGTAGTTCTTGGACAAGAACATAAAGTTTGTAAGTTGGTTAAATCTTTATATGGTTTAAAACAAGCACCTAAACAATGGCATGAAAAATTTGATAATGTTATGCTTACACATGGGTATGTGATCAATGGTGCCGATAAATGCATATATAGCAAGTTTATTAATAATGAAGGTGTTATTATATGTTTATATGTTGATGACTTGCTTATATTTGGAACTAGTCTTGATGTTGTGCATGATGCTAAACACTTTCTTGCCTCTAATTTTGATATGAAAGATTTGGGTGAGGCAAATATAATCTTGGGCATCAAGATCCTTAGGGATAATGATTTCATTACACTATCACAATCTCATTATGTAGAGAAAATTCTTAAAAAGTTTGAACACTTTGATATGTCACCTATGTCTACTCCTTTTGACTCAAAGGTGCATTTGTTTAAAAATCATGGTGATAGTGTTTCACAAGATAAATATGCATAAATCATTGGTAGTTTGATGTTTTTGACAAACTGTACTCGCCCGGATATTGCATATGCTGTTGGTAGATTGAGTAGATATACTCATAATCCTAGTATTGAACATTGGGATGCAATATCTAGACTGTTGAGATATTTAAAGGGTACTTTTGATTATAGTTTGTCATATTGTGGTTATCCTGCTATATTAAAAGGATATTGTGATGCTAATTGGATCTCTGATACAGATGAGGTAAAGTCCACTAGTGGATATGTGTTCACACTAGCTGGAGGGGCTGTCTCTTGGAAATCATTCAAGCAGACTTGCATAGCGAGATCCACCATGGAATCAGAGTTAGTAGCCTTAGAAAAGGCTGGGTTTGAAGCCGAGTGGCTTAGGAGTTTGTTAATTGATATACCATTGTTTACTAACTCTATTGCCTCTATTTGCATACATTGTGATTGCCAGGCTGCCATAACATGTGCTAAGAACAAAATCTATAATGGGAAAAGTCGACATATCTGATGGAGACACAATATTGTGAGGCAGCTCATTCATAATGGTGCAATGTCCTTGGACTTTGTGAGGTCAGAAAGGAATTTGGCCGATCCTTTGACCAAGCCACTAGCAAGAAGGTTAGTGAGTGAGACATCGAGGGGGATAGGACTGATACCCAAATTGTGACACTATGACTAATGCCCAACCTCTATGATTGGTGATTCCACACAAGGGGTTAAATGGGTAGAGGTCATTTGTGGTCCATATGGGCACTGTCAGTTATTATGTATTCTGCTTTCTCATTGAAGAGATTAGTGATGAGTCCATCCCTATGATGTGAGACAGTGCTAAGTTGCAGATTGTTGGAGGTTGAGCTCTAGCTCTTAATGGATCCATAGTCCCTACCTGTTGGGATGGGGTGTACTGCACATACTCTTGATGGATGCCACCTATGTGGGAGTGGAAGTTGTGCCGCTTCCTATGAGACTTGGGTAGGTCTCTAGAGTTCTCATGAAACCCAATGGTGCATGGCCTGTATAAGGGGCCAACCCGCTTATGGAACAACCTTGGTAAAGAAAGGTATGTGGGTGGTAAGTTTTGGTTATCTAATAGCTTGGTTAAAAGAGTTTAACTCTACCATTGTCTAGTAGTTCCTACTTATTTACTCTAAGTATGGTTAAAACCTTATGGTGCTATATTGATGCATACCTTCTTGAGTTTATTACCTTTCCTAGTTTAGTGTTTGTAACATGTGGGGGATTGTTGGAGTATGTGTGTGTTTCAAACGCTAATGTATGTTTGTGTCCCACATTGGTTAGGAATGAATCTTGTTATGAGTTTATAAGGCTTTGCACATCTTAGGTGGTAAGCTTGAAAGACAATGGGCTAAGGGTTGGGCTTGGGTTGGAGTTAAGCTAGTCTCTATCTCTCTTAGGCTTGATTCTTTTCTCATTTCTTTTGGTTTTAGCCCATTTAGGTTTTGCCTGTTGGGCATTAAATAGCAGCCCGTTGGGGCATTTATTGTGCTGCCCGTTGGCTACACAGTGTCCGTTGGTTCAACCCATCAGCCCTCACTTCATTAGCTTATAAACCCTACAACACACACTATTCATTTATCACATTTTTCTCCTCTTCTTTAGACGTAAATCCCCTCTGTTTTGCTCTGTTTTTTGCTGCATAGAAAATTTCAGCTACAAAGAAAAAATTTCAGCTTCATTTTTTCTAAGGAAAGGAAAGGCAAGTAAGGTTGTTCCTAGTTCTTCTTGTTTGAGTGTGTGATCAATTTGAAGAAATTACTATAGTCTAATCTTGGGGGGTTGTTCGGCCAAGAGAGCCATTCACACCGAGTTTTACTCCGGGTGGCACGAATCAACCTTTAAAGACAACGCATTTGCGTGATTCTATAGTTTGTGAGATCTTTCTAACTCTATCTATTTATTTTTGTCATTACTAATTTTTTAGGGTTTGTATTGTTGAATCAAAATTTGTTTATTTAGCCATATTTTCCAACAATAACATCAGCAGAAATCTCCAGTGTCTTATTTCTTATGGAAATTTGGAACCCTCTGTTATTTCTTTGCTTTACCTCCGGTTGGATTTTGTAGAAGTGGCGTCTCACGAGGTATTTGAACCCCGAGTCCACTGGCAATCTCCAAGTAAGATTGTACCGTTTTTTGTCTTCGGATGTTCTTGTAGTTCGGGCGGTCTGATAGACTTGCTTTGCTGCTGTGTAAGGAGGTATGCTTGTGTAGTTGATCTGAATTGCCCCATTACTAATAGAGTTTACATTTGAAGCAAGAAAGAAGTCGGTGTCATTAAGCCATCTCCGAAAAAGCTTGCCGGAGTCATTTATTGGTGAAATGGAGCCCACCTACGTTTAGTCGGTAAATCATCTCAAGAGCACTGTTGTTTTGGATATGGAACTGAGAGTTATGGCCGACAAGACGTACACCTATCCCCAAATTGACTGTAATAAAGGCTGGTGGGCATCGAGACAATTTCAATCCCATTTATAAATGCATATGAAGTATTTATAGATGGAGTGAAGGTTATGTTCAGTGTCTGATTCTGCAGCACATTCACACAAAATTCTTTGACAAGGGATTTTGATCCTATACTGAAGTTGCTAAGTAGAGTGAAGGGACCAGTAGTAACAGTGAAAAAGGCCTTAGACATATCAAAATTATCATGGTATGTAGAAGGGTTAAAGTACAATCTTATGAATTTTTGGCCAGGACTAACACGAAATGTGTAGGTGAATTGAGAATGAAAGATTCGAGCGGTTTTTTAAGGGTTATGATCAATGGATGAGCCATGAGGTGTTATTAGATTGTTCTAAGGAAACAAATTTTTAGTGTATACCTTCATCTCCAGTCCTGTCTCGGCCATCTGGGTCGGTTGAGATGCCGGAGGAGCCAAAGTTAAGCATGATATCATTGATGGAGGAGTATGTAGGGGGAGGGCCCGCGTGGATGGTCAAGAGAACCGTGTGGTTTCTTTTTGGATATGGAGTGGCTACATTATTTTCTTTGGAAATCGGAGAGTAGTAGTGACTCTTGGTCCTCTAAGAGAGCCAAAAGGTGGACTTCTCAGTTGATTAGTAAAAGTACACATCAAAAAGCACACCGTATATAATATTTTTAATTATTAGTCAAAAGCACACTAAAGTTACAAAGAGTGTGGAAAACTAACCAGCACGTGAAAGAAGTTCTTTATTATTGCCACAAAGATGGAGTTGATCTTCAAACCGAAAAGCAATAATGCAAATAACAAAACAAAGAGTTGGGTTGTTGTTGGCATAGTAACAATTTAGATTTAACGTCTTAGTCTCAAATAAATATTATAAACACTATCATAATTTCCAAGATAATTAAACACTTATAAACCCATGTTTTTATTTTATTTTTATTGTTTACAAGACTCCTATCTTAAGCACACATTCTCATCCAATTAGTAATGTATGAAACTTATCTCATGGAGCTTGTCTATACGGGCAAAACTGGAGCAATGCCTCTCGTCAAACCAGAGGCCAAAGGGGGAAGATGGTAATAGTGCGTCATGACTCACTTATGTTATTCCTATATTCGATGTCAATAATAGAGCCCTCAACATCTTTTTTTGATGAATAATAAATTATATTAAATAAAATAGAGCTCCCATGCCTTGAATTTAGTAAACAAGCTAGTGATTGTTTCTTGTTGCCATTTGAATGAAGTTATGAAGTGTGCAACAATTTCTCGTTACATTCCCTCACTGACACGATCTATAATAAGCCATCATTTTATAAAATTGAAAATCGTGCATTTTAAATGCCAAAATATTTTTTAATTACATTACAAAGAGATGAATGTATGTAATTGAACCCATTGGACAACTCCCACCTCAAAACTCTTGTATGTGGAATCTCTCAATACATAATGGAGGTAAAAAGAAAGAGCATAATTTCCGTCTAGAGATGGCATAAAATAGCTCTTTTATGCCACCAATGATAAAGTACCACGTCAGCTCTTTAATGAAAACCCAATACACTCTAGCACACATAATCACAACTCAAACCTGGAGAACTAACGCCTACATGATACTCTCAGACCTAGAGAACTTACGCCTAAACCCCAAATCAAATTCCTCCTCTCCTTTTAGCAATGGAGCTCCACCTGCCGCTGCTGCCATCTCACACGTCAACTCTAGAGTTGGCGTCGCCGCATCAAACCTCAAGGTTTGCTCTTTTATGATTTGCTATTTCCCCAAATTTTGGATTTCGAAATTTTGATGGGTTTGAGATAATTTTTTGGGTATCAATTTGTTCATATTGGTATGGATTTTGCTATTTTTTTAGTATTTTCATGGGTTTTGATTGGATTCTTTGAGTGGTAGGTTCAAACCCTAAAAAAAAAAGAATAAATAAATAAATCCGATTGTGTTTTTTTTTTTTTTTTAAGCTAGCTTGGGTTGATTGTACCGTTTTTTGTCTTCGGATGTTCTTGTAGTTCGGGCGGTCTGATAGACTTGCTTTGCTGCTGTGTAAGGAGGTATGCTTGTGTAGTTGATCTGAATTGCCCCATTACTAATAGAGTTTACATTTGAAGCAAGAAAGAAGTCGGTGTCATTAAGCCATCTCCGAAAAAGCTTGCCGGAGTCATTTATTGGTGAAATGGAGCCCACCTACGTTTAGTCGGTAAATCATCTCAAGAGCACTGTTGTTTTGGATATGGAACTGAGAGTTATGGCCGACAAGACGTACACCTATCCCCAAATTGACTGTAGTAAAGGCTGGTGGGAATCGAGACAATTTCAATCCCATTTATAAATGCATATGAAGTATTTATAGATGGAGTGAAGGTTATGTTCAGTGTCTGATTCTGCAGCACATTCACACAAAATTCTTTGACAAGGGATTTTGATCCTATACTGAAGTTGCTAAGTAGAGTGAAGGGACCAGTAGTAACAGTGAAAAAGGCCTTAGACATATCAAAATTATCATGGTATGTAGAAGGGTTAAGTACAATCTTATGAATTTTTGGCCAGGACTAACACGAAATGTGTAGGTGAATTGAGAATGAAAGATTCGAGCGGTTTTGTAAGGGTTATGATCAATGGATGAGCCATGGGGATTGGAGAGTATAGAGGTGTTATTAGATTGTTCTAAGGAAACAAATTTTTAGTGTATACCTTCATCTCCAGTCCTGTCTCGGCCATCTGGGTCGGTTGAGATGCCGGAGGAGCCACAGTTAAGCATGATATCATTGATGGAGGAGTATGTAGGGGGAGGGCATAGCAGTGACTGTAATTGTTAGGTAATTGAAGGGCACTGAGAATAGGTAAACGTAAAATCTACAAGAGTTTTGCATGGTAGACCGTGACAAAACTTAGAAGTGTAAGCGAAGCTGCGACTGCGAGCGATATAAAAGATGTTCATCGGAGTGGAAGTGCACATAGAGCAGTGCGCGGGGAAGCCCGCGTGGATGGTCAAGAGAACCGTGTGGTTTCTTTTTGGATATAGAGATGGCTACAATTATTTTCTTTGGAAATCGGAGAGTAGTAGTGACTCTTGGTCCTCTAAGAGAGCCAAAAGGTGGACTTCTCAGTTGATTAGTAAAAGTACACGTCAAAAAGCACACCGTATATAATATTTTTAATTATTAGTCAAAAGCACACTAAAGTTACAAAGAGTGTGGAAAACTAACCAGCACGTGAAAGAAGTTCTTTATTATTGCCACAAAGATGGAGTTGATCTTCAAACCGAAAAGCAATAATGCAAATAACAAAACAAAGAGTTGGGTTGTTGTTGGCATAGTAACAATTTAGATTTAACGTCTTAGTCTCAAATAAATATTATAAACACTATCATAATATCCAAGATAATTAAACACTTATAAACCCATGTTTTTATTTTATTTTTATTGTTTACAAGACTCCTATCTTAAGCACACATTCTCATCCAATTAGTAATGTATGAAACTTATCTCAAGGAGCTTGTCTATACGGGCAAAACTGGAGCAATGCCTCTCGTCAAACCAGAGGCCAAAGGGGGAAGATGGTAATAGTGCGTCATGACTCACTTATGTTATTCCTATATTCGATGTCAATAATAGAGGCCTCAACATCTTTTTTTGATGAATAATAAATTATATTAAATAAAATAGAGCTCCCATGCCTTGAATTTAGTAAACAAGCTAGTGATTGTTTCTTGTTGCCATTTGAATGAAGTTATGAAGTGTGCAACAATTTCTCGTTACATTCCCTCACTGACACGATCTATAATAGGCCATCATTTTATAAAATTGAAAATCGTGCATTTTAAATGCCAAAACATTTTTTAATTACATTACAAAGGGATGAATGTATGTAATTGAACCCATTGGACAACTCCCACCTCAAAACTCTTGTATGTGGAATCTCTCAATACATAATGGAGGTAAAAAAAGAGAGCATAATTTCCGTCCAGAGATGGCATAAAATAGCTCTTTTACGCCACCAATGATAAAGCACCACGTCAGCTCTTTAATGAAAACCCAATACACTCTAGCACACACAATCACAACTCAAACCTGGAGAACTAACGCCTACATGATACTCTCAGACCTAGAGAACTTACGCCTAAACCCCAAATCAAATTCCTCCTCTCCTTTTAGCACTGGAGCTCCACCTGCCGCTGCCGCCATCTCACACGTCAACTCTGGAGTTGGCGTCGCCGCATCAAACCTCAAGGTTTGTTCTTTTATGATTTGCTATTTCCCCAAATTTTGGATTTCGAAATTTTGATGGGTTTGAGATAATTTTTTGGGTATCAATTTGTTCATATTGGTATGGGTTTTGTTAATTTGGTATGGATTTTGCTATTTTTTTAGTATTTTCATGGGTTTTGATTGGATTCTTTGAGTGGTAGGTTCAAACCCTAAAAAAAAATAAATAAATAAATAAATCCGATTGTGGTTATTATTTATTTATTAAGCTAGCATGGGTTTTATGATTTTTATTTCAACTCAAAATCATGATTCTTGTGTGCTTCTTTTTTGAGTCATGAAATTTTTTTTAGGCTTTCTATGTATTTGGATCCCCTGTATTGCTCTACCCATTGTTCTTTTGAAAGAGTTTATTTAGTTAGATGAATTGTTCTTTATGTGGAATTGAAAAATATGACAAGTTGATAACATCAAATGGAGAATATATGTTTATTACTTCATTTTCTAAATCTTTTAGTAAATGGTGCCAACTTTAGCTTGTGGTTCAATCTTTAATCTATCACTATTATTAATTTTCTTGTTGACAGCTTATCTATCCATCTAAACTTTTCAAATGAAACCTTTAAACCCATATGAATGATATTTGAACTCATGCTTCCTTGTAAATTCATAATATGCTTTGGGTATTGAATTAAAAACAGAAAAATATGGGTGAGAAACTGCTGAACTAATCAGTGTACAAATGTTTTTCTTTTCACATGTTGAATAGCTACGTTGTTGTCTTCCACTGTAATCGCCTCTTGAATTCATAAGATGTCAGTTTATCACTATAATCATTCCTAGTTACTCTTTTTTTTTTTGGTGGATAATTCAATAGTTCGGGGAGGGAGATTTGAACTTTGGATGTCACCTTTAGAAATACTAGGAGTCACTAATTGAGTTACAACTTACAAGGCTGTTGGCTAAATTTATTAGAACTTTTTTTGGCAGATACCTATAATTTATTCATTGTTTCAGATATTACATGTCTCTGGCATGTCTAATTCACTGTAGAACATTAACATTGTCATTGGCATCCCACAATATGCTCATTGTGTTGTGATCAGATAGCACCTTCTCCCACCCCATATATATAGGTTTAGAAGGTGAAGTCATGAGTTCAAATCTACTAGGTTGTATGAGTTGTGTTTGTAATTCCTTGATTTTCTCAAACTTGTAAATGGTTCATTGTCTTATTTTTTGCCCAATACTAATAGCAATAGCATTGATTTTGTGTGTTAATTTAAGGGTGTTGTGAAATTCTTTTGCTCACATCTTCTCCTCTGCATTAATAGGTCATAGGAATTGCTGGTATCTAAGGAGCAAATAGGATTGATTTACTTGACCTGCAAACATATGATCTTATTATCCAGGTTGCTCTAGGGGAAATGCAAATGACTACACTGATCAAAAGACCTTTACAAGATGCTATGTTAGATGTATTGTTTTTAAAAGAAATTGGAAAAGGGATACTGTGAATAGAAGCAACCATATGCTATTCATGAACTTGTCTTATCATTGTTCTGATTGTGTACAGGACATTTTGATTTTATTATTTTGTTCTCTGGATGAAATGGATTTGATTTGGGGTGTGCAACACTTGGTTTTTGTTAAACATTTGCATATAATGATTACAATCTATATCATTCATTGTCTACAAGTGATTTTTTCTGTAGTTCAAAGAACAGTTGTGCTATCATGATCATGGGGCTTGCATTTTTGTAGCTTCAAATGAATGTCATATCGATCTAAACATTAAAACTTCAGTGAGAAGAGTAGTTGTTGTGGACGACTAACTTTCGAGTTTGAAATAAATCAAACAAGTAAAATAGTTTCACAAATATGAATTTGTATTGATGACTATGTGGTACAATTCTCTAAAATTACGAAAGAGTGATCCTTTAATTCGATCTCCTTGAAAGACTTGTTGATTGGAATTGTGGTAATGTGATCCTGACTCGAACACCAAATATCCTTCAATTTGGTTGAAGAATAGATTGAAGACCCCTGAAATAGAATTACAACGAATCTCTGGCTATAAGCTTATTAGAAATTCTATGTTCTTCGTGTTCTTCGTGTGTTCTTTGTGTTCTTCGTCTTCGAAAGTTTATGGTGGAAGTTCTTCAAAGCTTTGGGGGCTTAAATCCGTAGAGCCTCTCTGATTTGTGGTTTGTTGAAATTTCTAGAGGCTTTTGAGCTTGATTCTAGCAAACTTTAAGATCTAGGCAGGTAGTTTGGATAGTTCTACTTCGAATGTTCTTCGATTTTAAGGTTGAAGTTCTTGGAGGCTTTGAGGCTTGATTCCTACAGAGCTTCAATACTTCTGAGTGTTTCTGAATCTTCTTTGATGCTGCTTGTGCTCTAGATGTCTTGGTGTCTATCCAAATGCCTTAGGAAGACTTTTATTTATAGAAGTTTGGAGGTGGGTGAGTGACATGTGATAGAATCTGATTGGTGACACATGTCACAACCTGATTAGAGGAGCTTTAAGACTTTTCCTCCAAGACACATGGCATTGTTTGATTGGCTGAAATGTCTTAATTTTCAAGGTGACACATGTCAACACCCAATTGAACTACTTATGTCATTGCTTACACACGCTGATGTGTGATTGGTTTTTTGCATGCTTTTTATGCTTTTATTTCAATGACACTAGGTAAATCTCTTTTGGTTTCTGAATAGTGATAGCAGAACCTAGTAGCAGTACATGACGCTTTGTAATTGATCATACATTGTGGACTTGGTAGTATGATGTGCAAGCTTGTGATAGGTCAAAAATTTTCCTTCTCTACAGCTATTTTCTGATTTTAACAATACTGGAGGGGTCCTCTCTTAATCCCTTGAGCTGAAAAATTTTTAGAGCCTAGCCAATGTCTTTTTTAATGTTAAGTCTATCTCTCTGTCCATACATGTAGGGGATTCAACATGATGCCTAACAAATCAAGAATTTGTAAAAAAACAAAAGGGATTGATTGAGATTTTCTTGATTGAAAGTTCATAACTTTCTGGTTGAATAATATAGAACTTTGTATCAGGTTTAGATAGAAGTTAAGGTCTGGTTGTATCCTGTGCAGCTGTGATATGTTTGGATCTTGTGAATCTTTGAAAGAATGCAAGTTTTTAGATTTCCTTCTCATCTATTTACAAAGGAAAAATTAAATGGAGGGTTTGATCTTTATATTCTAAAAATTTTTGCTATATTTTTTCCCTTACCTCTCTGAATGTGTGTAATAGAATTTAAACTTTGTAATGGGTCTATTGTATGATATTCAAATTATGTGAATGTTCATAATTGTCCCCAATCAAATAAGTTTGCTAATGGGTTTGCAAGCAAACCATCTCCCAAATACAGCTAATCAAGATTCTACAAATAACAAAATTGGAGTATTTTGTGAATTTCATTATATGGAGAGCAAAATTTGAACCGCCCCCCCCCCCCTAAATATGGTTGTATATTTATAAGCAATGAAGAGTTGTATATTAATATATATATAAAATCTAAACATGTTGAAAATGACTTATACCTTCATTGGCAAAGAAAATACACATTTTATAGGTCACTTATTGCTGAAACAAACGACTCTAAAATGTTGCCAAGGCTCTCTTCTTTTTTGACAAAATTTTCTAGTAAACCACGTTTTTCTTTTGCATTGTTCTTGAGCGAACATGACCTATTAGAACTTCAGTATCAAGACATCACAAGCTATGATAATTGTGTGCAGTAGTACTTTACAAAGTTAGTTAGAACAAGCATCAAAGTATTGTACATTGTTAGTTGGAGTGTTGAGCTATAATATGTGATTGTGGGTTAGTTAGTTAGTTACTACTAACAGTACCACAGTAACTAGTATAAGACTAAGATGATTGTAACAAGAAGAATTGAATAAGAATGCATTTGCTAATGTTCTCATTGAGACTAGCTTAGATGGTTGATTCCCTCGAAGATCATTGGAGTGACTAATAGAAAAAAAGCCTCACTTATCCCTCACTCTAAGCAAGGTCTCAACAAAATTTGCTTGTCCTTTGCTGGAGCAAAACTTAAATTGTTGATCAAAACTAAATTTTGCTAGAGAAAATTTAAATCTTGATCAAGTGAGATTTTTAAATTTTCAATTTAATTATACATTAAAATACTCTCTATTCTTCTAATTACAACCATGTATAACTTCAATGTGGTAAAGGGTAGGAAATATTTTTCTAGGATAGATTATAGTATTATACAACTCCTTCATGTGATTACATAATTAGCATGCATTTGACAAAAAAACAAAAGAAAAATACAAACTACATCACACTAAATTCATCATGGTCCATCCCAACAAATTTGATTACAAGGGAAGAAGTATATTTTTCATAATCAATGACAATACTTTCTGTGTGTCCTATCAACAGTCCTTTCCAGCAACACTAATAACTACTCTAACTTCAGTCTTCCCTATCACAAACCATCATAAAGAAATAACTCAAGTTAATAAACAAAAGTGGGTCTAGAAATGGACTTACATCTAATTACAAACATCAAGTTTAGATTGAATTAAAACTCAAATTCAAATTGATTAAGCTAGAACCATTTTTTCTTAATTAAAGTGACATACATATGAAATCAACCAATGGTTAATCGAAGATAATATAGGATACTAAGAATATAGTATGCAGACTTTGGAAAATTTGATTGAAAAGAAAGTTAAACAGAGCAAATACATCAATTTGGATATGATAAATTTTTGGTAATTGTTAAAAGTATTTGTCCATCAAAATTTCGAAAAAAAAAATTATACATACTTAATACACACACACACACACAAACACATAATAGATTTTATTAGAATTTTGCCCCTTGACCCTAACATGGATTTGCCAATGCAGATGCCATTGCAGCAAATTCTTGAAGCAGGACTGAGTTTATTGAAAGACTCCTAGCAAGCCAACATGTGAGGCCAACTGTGATAAACCCAACTAGTTGTCCTGATATGATGGGGCTAATGAACTAAGAATATAGGCAAAATCTTTCCTATATTTTAATTTTTTTGCTTAAATAAAATACTTATAGCCCTCTCAGTTACAATAATGTGTACTCTTCAGTACAGTCTTGTTGATGGTTTGGCTTTTGCTAATTGTTGGGGTTGTGATTTGGTGGACTAATATTGAGAAAAAACTATAGGTTCTAGTAGTCCACAAATATTGTACAGAAACCCATGTTTTGCAGGTTTTGAGTTTTGACCTCAATACCTTTACTCTTATCTTTAAATGGTCACACACCCTGATTGACTTAATCAGCCAATATGGCTAACTAATGTACATCATTAATAACAATT
>NW_027069791.1:758205-766940 GCF_002906115.3 Quercus suber | reverse complement strand
TGCTTGTCCTTTGCTGGAGCAAAACTAAATTTGTTGATCAAAACTAAATTTTGCTAGAGAAAATTTAAATCTTGATCAAGTGAGATTTTTAAATTTTCAATTTAATTATACATTAAATACTCTCTATTCTTCTAATTACAACCATGTATAACTTCAATGTGGTAAAGGGTAGGAAATATTTTTCTAGGATAGATTATAGTATTATACAACTCCTCATGTGATTACATAATTAGCATGCATTTGACAAAAAAACAAAAGAAAAATACAAACTACATCACACTAAATTCATCATGGTCCATCCCAACAAATTTGATTACAAGGGAAGAAGTATATTTTTCATAATCAATGACAATACTTTCTGTGTGTCCTATCAACAGTCCTTTCCAGCAACACTAATAACTACTCTAACTTCAGTCTTCCCTATCACAAACCATCATAAAGAAATAACTCAAGTTAATAAACAAAAGTGGGTCTAGAAATGGACTTACATCTAATTACAAACATCAAGTTTAGATTGAATTAAAACTCAAATTCAAATTGATTAAGCTAGAACCATTTTTTCTTAATTAAAGTGACATACATATGAAATCAACCAATGGTTAATCGAAGATAATATAGGATACTAAGAATATAGTATGCAGACTTTGGAAAATTTGATTGAAAAGAAAGTTAAACAGAGCAAATACATCAATTTGGATATGATAAATTTTTGGTAATTGTTAAAAGTATTTGTCCATCAAAATTTCGAAAAAAAAATTTATACATACTTAATACACACACAC
The DNA here is from genome assembly GCF_002906115.3 of Quercus suber. Classification (NCBI taxonomy): domain Eukaryota; kingdom Viridiplantae; phylum Streptophyta; class Magnoliopsida; order Fagales; family Fagaceae; genus Quercus; species Quercus suber. The sequence goes on along the minus strand of NW_027069791.1, from coordinate 766,158 downwards.
ACACACAAAACACATAATAGATTTTATTAGAATTTTGCCCCTTGACCCTAACATGGATTTGCCAATGCAGATGCCATTGCAGCAAATTCTTGAAGCAGGACTGAGTTTATTGAAAGACTCCTAGCAAGCCAACATGTGAGGCCAACTGTGATAAACCCAACTAGTTGTCCTGATATGATGGGGCTAATGAACTAAGAATATAGGCAAAATCTTTCCTATATTTTAATTTTTTTGCTTAAATAAAATACTTATAGCCCTCTCAGTTACAATAATGTGTACTCTTCAGTACAGTCTTGTTGATGGTTTGGCTTTTGCTAATTGTTGGGGTTGTGATTTGGTGGACTAATATTGAGAAAAACTATAGGTTCTAGTAGTCCACAAATATTGTACAGAAACCCATGTTTTGCAGGTTTTGAGTTTTGACCTCAATACCTTTACTCTTATCTTTAAATGGTCACACACCCTGATTGACTTAATCAGCCAATATGGCTAACTAATGTACATCATTAAATAACAATTCTACTAACTAAATGAATCATTTCAAAAAGAACGACGGGCAAAGCAATATAGGGATCCACAATACATAGAAAACCTAAAAAAAAATGCATAACTTGAAAAGGAAGTACAGCATAAATAAAATTCATAAGAACCCAGGCTAGCCAAAAAAAAAAAAAAAAAATCAGATTTTTTTAAGGGTTTGAACCTACCATTTAAGAATCCAATCAAAACCTGTGAAAATACCAAAATCTAGCAAAATACACACCAAATCAACAAAAGCCATACCAAATCAAGTGATTGATATCCAAAAAATAACCCAAACCCATTAAAATTTCAAAATTCAAAATTTGGGGAAATAACAAATCATAAAAGAACACACCTTGGGGTTCAGTGTGGCAGCCCTAGCTCCAGAAACGACATGTGCGGCAGCGTATGTGGCGAGGTGGAGCTCCGGTGCGGAAAGGAGGAAATGAGATTTGGGGTTTAGGTGTTTAGCTCTTCAAGTCTATCGTGTATTCGTGTTTGAGGATTGTAGGATTTTTTTTTTTTCAAAATAACACCAATTTCCAAACAATTTTGTTAGTTAGCATCATTTACAAACTATTTGGGAAACTAACATCTCAAGTTTGTAAGACTCGAGTTCACTGTAGCAACTTGACTATCAAAAACTTGATTTCTATGAAAATTTAGGTCAAACCCAAGCAAGCTTAAGAAAGCAGATTCGGACCAAAAACCCAAAAAACCCACTCACAAACCCAAGTTGTGTTGATGCTCACCGCTACTTTGGTGATACTTGCTGCCACTCTAGTGGAGGAGAAGAACAAGCTAGAGCTTTGGAGAAGAAGAAGAGCTGGAGGAAAAGATCTGATCCGATTAGGTCTGGGGTTTTTGATTGAGTTTTGCTCTTGGGGCTTGGAAGGATTAGTTTTTGTTTTGGGTTTTGTTCTTGGGGCTTTGGAAGTTTGAGAAAGGAGAGTGGAAGAAGAAGAACACGCTAGATGTTTGAGAAAGGAGAAGAGCAGTGGATGGCAGGAGCAGAAAGATGGAGAAAGAAAAAAAAAGTGAAGGAAGAAGCAAAGCAAAACAAAGGAAAAAATTGCAACTAGGCGAAAAAACAAAGAAATTGAGTCTCTTATGCTAGAGTTCTAAGAGCAAAATCAAGTTTCTTACGCTTAAGATGTTAGTTTCCTAAATAGTTTGGAAATGTTGCTAACTAACGAAATTGTTTAGGGATTGGTGTTAGTTTGCAATTTTTTCTAGGATTGTAAGGTTTAATTGAGTTATGACTATATATGCTAATGTGTATTGATTTTTTAGCAAAGTTATGATGTGGTGTTTATTCATTGGTGGCGTATAACCTCACTTTTACATCAGCTCTTGACCGAAGTTAATCTAAAAAAAAAAAACCATAGTGCATGGTTAACACGAGTCAACCAAATAATAGCCACCTAGCACGCGCACATGCTACACAGAGAGAAAGAGAGATACAGTATTAAACATGAAAATTTTAAGGCGAAAATACACGTTTGGTCCCTACATTTTAGTTCAATTCTCATTTTGGTCCCTAAATTGATTTTGCTACTAATTTAGTCCCTAAAAAAAGAAAATCGATTTTATTTTGGTCCTTGTCATCAACCCACTAATGGAAAACTCTTATGTGGCAAATGAAGTGCCCTGTTTGCTGACATGGCATTGACGTGGCCATTAAAATATTATTAAAAAAATATTTGGCATTCTTAAAAGTCCATGTCAGATTTAAATTAATAAAAAATTAATTTTAAAAAAGTTATGTTAGAATTTTTTTTTTTAATAAACATTAATCTAATTATTTTTTTTTTTTTTACTTTTCATTTTTTTTTTCCTGTAAGAACATACATCCACAAGCCCAGAAAAGTTCAAAACCAAAAAAATTCACATCTGGGTGGACTTTGGAATCCTCTGATCTTAATTAATTATTTCTTAATCTAAATAAAGAACACATAAGTAAGAAGAGAAAACAAAATCAAAAGCACCAATACTAAAACATTCATAGATTCAAACACACACAGACAACTGCAGTCTCAAACTCAAACACACACACACCGGTATTAAAATCTGAGCCTGAGATGATAGCAAAAACCTAGATTGAGTAGAAAAAAAAATCGACAACAAACTTTGCAACCGAAATCACAATTTTATTAAAACTCTCCATCTCTCTATTAACATAAACCCAAAAAGTGAACACATAGCAAAAACCCAGATAATGAACACAAAGTTGGGTCCTTTAACAAGTTATACATCACCAAACCCACATACAACAACTTGCAGTTCTTCAATCACCAAACTCACTTTGAAACCCAAAACCCAGCCACTGCCAGCCATGCTGTGACAACAACCGATCTGGGGTTTCATAACAACACACAACACCCACCAACAACTGATACATAACCCACGAATCCAACCGATTCACCATCCAAACCGATCCCGCCGCCTTCACTTAACCATAAAAGCTCCATGGTCAAGCTTGAGAACCTGATTTAGACCAAGCCCCATTCCAGAGCACTCTATCGGCTGGGAGAGAGAAAGATCAAAGAGAGGGAGAGTGAGAATCAGCAAATACCTAGAGCTTAAAGTGGTTGTTCATGGAGGGCTCTAGGTGGAAGGAAGAGAGAGAGTCTGTGTGAAGAGAGAGGAAGAAGAAGAACATAATTGGGGAATAACTTGATATTCTGAAAATTCTCTAATGAAAAAAATGTTTTAAACATTTAATTTAGTACTATACTACAATGCGTTTTGACAAACAGCTTCAGCCATAATGCTGAAGCATTAGGTCTCTCTCTCATTCTCTAATCAATTTTAGCATGTACTTATTCAATAAACACAAAATTTTCGGTAGTTCATAAAAATGCAAAAGCCAAGCTAGCATTAAGAAGTGCAAACCTAGCCAAGAAAATCCAGGTAAAAGCCTTGAAAGTGGATGCGATATGTGAGCAATGGAAAATTTGATATTTAAAAAGAAAGTTATTGCATTTAATCAAGGTAAACAAGAAAATTTTCTTATTAAATCTGAATTTGCTTATTGATACTATATTTGGATAGATAAACTTGGAGTTAAATGGAAAAGGGTTAAGCAGGATGGATATTTGGAGGTGAATTTTTGTCATATTATTTTCAGTTATCATATATTAATCCATGTTTTCATATGCGATGTGTGGTATGTATACCTGACCAAATCATGGTCACTAGTTGTACACACACAATTTTGTACCCATGATTTAGTCAAGGAGAATAGCTTGAATGACCATCCACGTACCCTAAAAATCATGATTGCTTTACATGCATCAATTTGTTCTTGCATTACCTGCATCAATTTGTCTTTGCATTACATGCATCAATTCATTCATTGCATACCATAAAAATGATCTTGAGATTCAAACGGTCACAACAGTGTTTCTGGTTTCCAAATCGAACCATCGGATTGAAAGATATCGCATGATCAAGTTTGCACAATCAGCATGCATTGTGTCTAGGTAGGGTTGACCACACATGATTAATTTAAATTAATTCTAATTGGTTAAGCAATTAAAATTAATTAAATAATTTTGTGATTGGTTGATAATTAGTGTTTAAAATAAGGATGCATGCATAAGAATAAAAGGGATGATTGGATAACAATAAAATTGTGGATAATCTGAACTTTATCAAGATTTATTTTAGGGTATTTATTTACAAGATAATTGTTCCTGAAAAGGCCTGAATTATCTAGAAAAGAGATAAAAAAATCATAGACGGAGGATGAAAACATGTCTAGGTGCAAGGATCGGTCAAAAAACCCAAGAAGGAGAATCCAAAATGCACCCGAACACGGAAGTATGTTTGATGTCCAAGAGCCAATTTAGCACTTTTGGAGTGCCGAACGACAATCTAAAAGGGCCGAATTTCCCCCTTTTGGGCTTTGTTCCAACGGCCTTCGGGTGATGATAAGGCACACCCTTTTCGATCTTTTCACAAAAGGATGCGTCCGGATTCACATCCTAATCATCCGTGCCTATTTTTTAGAGTCTTCTGGCCTCTATAAATTGAGACAGAACCTCATAATTTAGCACCCATTTTTGTATGCTCTGAGAGGCATACATTTTAGGCTTTCAAATTGCTCATATTCTCCCCTCTCTAATTTTCTGTTGAGGCTGGGGTTTTAGGTTTCAAAGATAATTTCATAAATTTCTTTGAACCCTAAAACATCCTCTCAAGTAGAAGAGTGCTCATGCAAGAGGTTGCTTTCTAACCCTTTTGTTTTTATGCTTCTTTTATCATGATGATGCATGTTTAATTGTTTCAAATATTCATATTCTACCTATTAATTTAGTTTATGAAAATATGTTCTTTATTCCTTTATTGTTGCTATAATCTGTTTCTTAGTTTTAAAGATCTGCATGTAATTAACTCTTCGTCTTTAAAATAAAACATGTCTGCATCTTCCTTAGATGTAGATCTGAATTTTTCTTCAAAATAAAATAGATCTGCATCTTCCTTAGATATACATCTGATTTTTTTCTTCAAAATAAAACAGATTTGCATCTTCCTGAGATGTAGATCTGGATTTTCCTTAATCATAACTGGTTTGTGTCTTCATTAGATATAAATCCGAACATTTTTTATCAAAAAAACTAATTTGTATCTTCCTTAGATACAGATTTGATTTTTTAATGCATGCAGATTTTTGAAATAAAGAAAAAGATAAAACATGATTGTTTTTGTATTTGTTGCATAAATTTAAATTATGAGTGAAACTCTCTTCTTAAAAAATCTTTTTTTCATTCTTTTAAAGCATATAAAAAACAAATCTGATTTTTCTATTGTCAAAAGCTTTTTTTTTTTTTTTTATTATCATAAAACAGATCTGATCTTTTACAAACCAGATCTGATATTTTTTTTAGTTCTTAAAAACAGATCTGATATTTTTCAAATCAAAAAGACTTTATTTCATGTGATAAACACAGATCTGAATTTTTTTTTTCTTTTTCGAAAAACCACTTTTCTCCACATACCATAAAACAGATATGGTATTTTGACAAATCAAAATCAATTTTTTTTACCAATCAAAATAGATATGATTCTTTTTAAAAGAAGAGACTTCATTCATAAATAAATTTTTGTGATTTAATTTTGGTGTCACATGTTCAACATATCATTCATGACATGTACAAAAAGGTACATTGGTCACAAGAGTCTAGAAGACCAAACTCTATTTGGGTGGAATGGGTGCCTAACACCTTCCCATTCCATAACCTAGCCTCTGGATTTAGGTCATTGGTTAAGTAGATCTAACCTTGTCTTTACTTTTTATTTTGGGTAGAATGTAACTAGGACAAAAAGCCATGTAATTATTTGGTAGATTGTAATTAGGACCCAAAGCTATGCAATTTTCAACTTTCCAATTATGTATTTTTTTTATTCAATCAATGAAGAGAACAATTCAGTCATGTATTTTGTATTTAGTTTTTTTCTTATTTTTTATTAAAAAAAATAAGTGGCGACTCCATACCACTTACCCAAAAAGAGACGTGCCCTAAAAAGCACTCCAAAAATCTCTATTTTTTTAGAGGCACCCCAATTTTGGCGGTCTCTCACACTAGGGATGAAAAAAATTCAAGCAAAAGGCTAAGCAAAGTATACTATAAGATTGTTGTTAATACCCATTTTAGCGACATACTTTTTCTACAAGCTCAATTCATGTATTAGATTTTTATTTTATTCTTTTAAGCATGGCTCAAGCCTATGCAACTTATTGGGGAAATTGAGAAAGTGTAGTTTGGAGAATATGGGTCGATTGCCTTTGGACTTTTTGCATGAGCCCAACTCAAGTGTGATACCAAGTGGGCAAGGACATTGGTAGCACATCAAGCTTATGGAGGAGGTCTTGTACCCTAAATTTTCACCCCAAAAGAGCTTTTATACTCTGTCTGACTGTGGCCTAAAGTTTCTGCCCTAACCTATTTTCAGTTTCTAAAACAACTGAAAATGAGGAGTTAATGGGGACTTAGTCAAATTTTTCCTTAATTATGCATAAAGCAAGCTAATTCTTAAACTCAATTAAAGCAAATTTGAACTAAATATCAATTTAGCACTTAGAAGGTCCAAAGCCTCTCTCCTTGCCCAAAACTAGTCATTAAGAGCACCTAAAACTCAATATAAAAGGCCCCAGTTAGATTCAAAACAGGTCAACCACATTTTACCCATGGAGTTGAAACTTTAAAGCAAAAGCTCATTTATCCAGCTAACATTCTCACAATTCTAAAGCTTGGGGTGGAAGTATGGGTACAGGAGAACCTTCCCTCTCTTCCTTACAACCTCTCTCAATTTACTCTTCTTGCTGAATGTGGATCGAAGTTTCAAACCTATTGTTTTTATATATTTTTTTGCACTTTTATTATTAAACTTTAAAGCAAAAACTCATTTAACCAGGATGCATTCTCACAATTCCGAAGCTTGGGGGTGGAAATATGGGTATAAGGGAACCTTCCCACTCTTCCTCATGACCTCTCTTAATTTTCTTTTCTTGCTGACTGTAGGTCAAAATATCGGATATATGTACTTTTTTTTACATTTTCTTGTATTTCATCTCATTTTGATTTCGCTCTTGTTAAAGCACCATTAACCTCTACTCAATAAATATTGGAATATTTTTCTTGATACTCTCTACGAATAATCACTTCTAAAGAACCGAAGGAGAGATTTTGGTCGTTCTTTCATTTTTGGCCCTTGTCGCAAAACATTCCTGACAACTATCAACATGACATATCAATTTCACTACAGGACTTATAAAAAAGATGAGCATATTAAGATCATGCCCAAACCTTCGAGATGAAATCTTATGCATAAAGATATACTATACACATGAGCCTTTGAAAAATGTTATAGCACCATATGGATGTTCAATATCACTCTCAGAGCATATTTAAAAAAGGGCAAACTACCTAAGCAGGAATTTAGTAAACATTTGTTGGCAATGTTAAGCATCAAAGATGATTAAATCAAATTAACATGCACTAAAGAACCATGATACACCCATCATTACAATATCTTTTTGCAAGCTAATGTGTAACAACATTGAACAATTTTACATAAAAAGTTCAATTATCTACATTTCCAATTGTTAGGGTCATAATTTTATGTAATTGACAAATCCTTTAACAAAATGCACCTTACTTGTAATTTGGTAGATCTAAGTTGGGTTTAATACATCAAGAAATATGTTGTTCAAGCATATCAAGTGTTTGTATTAAAGACATGAAGATTGATCTAAGAAACAAGTGAAGAAAAGCTGTTTCATTAAGTCTCGACAGATAGCTCGAGAACTTTCTTTCCAGATTTGAAATTCAGCCCAAGCTTATGTATTTGTTTAGGGTTTCTTTTCTCACAACCCTAGACATATATAAGGCTTATTTTAAGAGCCGTCACACATGGATATAGAGA
>NW_027069791.1:720233-752462 GCF_002906115.3 Quercus suber | reverse complement strand
TTTTTCAAGAGTTTGTGTTAGGATAGATTTTATTGTATTCAACAAGTGAATATGAGTTGAGTGATTTATGACTTCTCTCATATGCTCATTTGTTTGTTGTGGTTTTGTCACGGATTGCCAAAGGGGGAGATTGTTAGGACATATATGTTTTAACTTGTTTAAGAACATATGTCACTTAGTTATGTAAATTGGCTAATCCTTTGACAAAACGCACTCTGCTTGTAATTGGGTAGTTCTAGGTGTTTTTAATACTTCAAGAAACAATGTTTCAAGGTCAAGTGTTGAAGTCATCAAGTCTGTCCAAGAAAAAGCAAGCTGAAGTGCAAAGTTTTTAAAGCTTGACACCTCTCGACAGCTACCTCGACACCTGCTATCTGTCGAGAATTAAAAAGTCAGAATTCCAATATGATTTTCTTGGGATCCGTGAATATGTTTTTGGGCTTTCTTTTCTTCTAACCCTAAACATATAAAAGGATTATTTTAAGAGCCGTTTTGGTAGACACAAGTTGTATTATCATTGAGCAATCTCTGTTTATGCAAATTGTGCTCAACAGACAAGGTTCTTGACCTAGTTCATCTTCCATCAAGAAGTTGCTGTGTATTTGCACCATAGGGTTTTGTAACCAAGCATCTTCCTACTATTCATCACGTGGATGAACTGAAGAACTTTGCAGCCAACCATTCTTCCTCAAGTTGGTGTTCTGAAGTCGCGTACTTGGATCCGCGCACTGGTTAGTCACGTACTTGGGAGCCGTGCATCAAAGGTGGAGACTGTCACTATAGATCAAGTCCAATTGGGTATTGGGGTAAGGGTTCAACTGTAGGTTGGTAAGGTACTTGGGATTCCTTTCTTGTAACTGCTTGATTTGATAATAGTGGAGTTTCGGGAATGGTGACCTGAAAATCACCCGGTGGGGTTTTTGCCGTTAGGGTTTTCCCCATTCGTAAACAAATCACCGTGTCATTTATTTTTTCCGCGGCATATTTAGTATTTGGTGATTTGTTTGTGCTTCCACGTATTTGCATGTTAAATTGATTAATTAATAACTTGGCTAATTAATTAATTAATTAGGGTTAATCACAAGGGGTCATTCAGATTGTGACCTAACAGAGGGATAGTCACAAATTGGAGATTTGTGCACCAAGGGAAAGAAGGTTACTACAAGATCAAGTTCAATTGGGTATTGAAGTAAATGTTCAATTGTAAGTTGGTATTTTGGGATAGGCCAGGGTAGTGTTAAGATTCCTTATACTTGTAACTGCTTAATTGTTGATTGGTGGATTCTTAGGAGTGGTGACCTTAAAATCACCCAGTGGGGTTTTTGCCTTGCGAGAGGTTTTCCCCATTTGTCAACAAATCATTAAGTCAATTTAATTTCCGTTGTATTTAGTTTAATTGGAGATTTGTTGGTGCCTTCGCGATTTGCATGTAATTTAACCTAATTAATCAACTGGGGTAATTGAATTAATTAACTAGGGTTAAGCTTTCTTAACCCAACACCAATTAACAACACGCATATGAAGCATCACATAAGATCACAAACTTTAGTGGTGAAGGTAAGGTGAAAAGTTTTTGGCATGCTGATTGTACATAATGAATATTTGAAATGTATAAGGCCTCCCTAGAGGTTTTCTTAATTCGCTAAAGCTTTATCTATATAGTAAGTGACACAGTATTATATCTAGTCAAACTTCACTAGATCAAACTTGAAAATATAACTAAAAAAAGAAGAAGAAGTAACATTAAAGTTATTTCAACACAAGCCAATGAAATGCACAGCATGCTCAACTGTTCAAAGCTTCTATACAATGTAAGTAAACTTGCCTTATAACAAATATTTGATTATCTCTCTCTTGACTCTTCTATGCCATACAGCCCAAGAAGAAGAAAATAATACATGAATGGTTAAGAAAAGTATCAAGGAAGGTAAGTCTGGATCCTTCTCTAAACTCGAAAGCACCTACATTAAAAAAATCATTTGGAATGGTCATGGTCCTAAAATCAAGAACAAAACCTCCAACTATCATTCTCAATAGTCCACAAATAATTGTAATGACACCAAATATCATGTTTGCATTGCTTGGCATTACAGTCCACATGGAACCTTATTTCAGATGTTGTTAACTTCATTCATAGAAATGAGCAATGAACCTCTTATTTGATTTCCCTTTAAACCTGGAATCAAGAGGGGCACAGTTAGTAAAGTTACAAAAAAAAGACATTACAAAAAATCCAACATGCTTCATAAATTCATGCATTGCAACTAAAAAATAATAACCAATTTAATTATTTATCAAAAAATATTAATAATTGTTCAATATTGCCTCAAATTCCTAATTAATTTGGCTTGGATTTCATCGACATAAAAGGGAAGGTTTTTCCTTAGTGTAGAAAACAAAGAATTTATTTGGTGTGGAAGACAATGATTCTCCTTGGCATTAAAAAGAAAAATATTCATTATTGAAGAAGTAATGAATATTTCTTATCCATAAAAAATGAGTTTGAAACCTTATAAATAGGCACTATTGTAAAGGGTTTGGTGGCTTATGCCAATGTTCCTCCCATATAGGGAGAGGAAAAATATTGCTAGAAGAATATGTGGGTTTCTCAAAGAGTAATTTGGTAGATTTTTGGGGGGTTGAAATTAAGATTACTCATTGTTGTGTGTAGAGAGATTGTTTGTTTTGTGAGTGTAAGAGAGTTATTGGGTGTATTGGGGCTTTGCATTTGGGAGGGTTGATTATTATCGTTGTAATCTATATCATTAGCAATGGATATTTTGGTTAGCCTTGCCCATGGATAAGGGCATAGAGTTGGATGAATCACATTAAATATTGTTGTCTCTTGCAGATGTTTTATTTTCTTGTTTATGTGAATGCGCTTGTGCGAGACTCAAATCACAATAATTTATGTGAATGCGTTGTTGCATAACAATTGGTATCAAAACTCAAGGTTGGATCTTGGTAAAGTTAAAGAGAAAAATATGTCTAGAGCATCTTTGACATTGGTTCAAGGTAGACATGTGCACAAGTTTTGGCTTAGATGTGGAATCAATGATCAAATTGTTCAAGGAAAGCTTGATTGGATTAAGGCAAAGTTCTTTCAATAAAGAATGAAGATTGCTTGATGTAATTTGAGTCAATATGGAGATTTGTTGAATATTGCCTCAAATTCCTAATTAGTTTTGGTTTGGGTTTCCTTGATGTAGTAGGGAAGGTTTTTCCTTGGTGTAGAAAGGAAGGTTTTTCCTTAGTGTAGAAGAAAATGAATTTACTTGGTGTGGAAAACAAGGATTCTCCTTGACATAAAAGGAAAAATATTTCTTATTAAAGAAATAATGAGTATTCCTTAATTATTCCATTGTTAGAGATTGGAGCTCTAGTAGCTGACTTTGCTTTCATTCGCTGGGTTGATGGTATTGAATTTGCCTTTAGAGCAAAATCGCAACAAGTCAAAGCAAAGTTATCTTTCTGTTGTGTTGACAATCACACTTGATGGTCCTAAAAAATTAACTCAGGAACCAAATAAATGATGAAAACCCACTTAATTTGCCTCCTTAAAAGAATAACATTGAGCTCGAAACTCTAGAATACATAACACACACGCATAGTCATAGAACAAAATTTCTTCATAGAGAGAGAGAGAGAGATAGTAGGTTAGGATATGATATTTCAATTTTGTTCTTGAAAATTGAAATTATATCCAAGGAAAATTTTGTAATTAAAAATCTATGGGTAGGGATAATTTTTTTCCATAAGTTATAGTAATGTGAATTTTTTGGTAATTTTAGATTACTATAATGTTAGGTAAAAATAACAAAAACCAAACACCATATGGAAACATTACAATAATATGACTGAAATGTGTATCACATTATGGCGAATCAAATGTCCCCTTAGTAATGTTGCGTCCACAATATCTTTATAACAATTTCACAACAAATTCTATGAGGCAAGTTGCCACTGGTTATAATTTGAACCCACCACTAATTAACTTCATTTTTTTACTCACTAGTTACAGCTTGCTATGTAGGGATTTTTCGAAAATGTTGGAAATATACATTACTCTTTTACTTACAAACTTTAAATTTATTATGTCTTTTTGTGTTACCCATTTTGCATGGCAAATAGGGCCAAGGATGGGGGTTAAATCCTTCCCTCGAAATGGGTTTAGGTGTAGGAGTGGGTATTGGAAGACCTTGCTCTATTTATATATAAAAAATTAAAAAATTATTTTCAAAATAATTTTATAGGTTTTTATTTATACTACATATATACTTTTTAACTTTCAAACTTTAAATATTGATTTCTTTTGGCGTTACCCATTTTGCATGGCAAATAGGGCCAAGGATGAGGGTTAAATCCTTCCCTCAAAATGGGTTCGGGGGTTGGAGTGGGTGTTGGAAGACCTTGCTTTGTTCATATATAAAAATAAAAAACTTATTTTTAAATAATTTTATAGGTTTTTATTTATATCGCAAATATACTTTTTAACTTTCAAACTTTAAGAAATTGATGTCTTTTGATGTTACCCATTTTGCATGGCAAATAGGGCCAAGGATGGGGTTAAATCCTTCTCTCGAAATGGGTTTAAGGGTAGGAGTGGGTATTGGAAGACCTTGCTCTGTTTATATATAAAAATTAAAAAATTATTTTTAAAATAATTTTATAGGTTTTTATTTATACTACAAATATACTTTTTAACTTTCAAACTTTAAATATTGATTCCTTTTGGTATTATATTATTAAATTAATATTTTTATGATAAAGATTTAAATTTTTTATAATTTGTTATTGTTATATTGTTATTTTTTAATTATTTATGATTTTTAATACTTGAATTATTGTATTGCTATGTTTTAGAAATTTTTATAATATTAGGACTCAATTGTTTTTATTTTTTATTTTATTTTTATGTTTATGAGTTTAAAAAACACTAGTGTGGGTGGCACGTGCTACCTCTTTAGTGAAAAATATTAAGATAGAATTTTTATTTAAAGAAGTATGAAACTATATAAGTAAAAAATGTATATTATACAAAGTTAATCTCATTCGTATAAGAATTTATTACCTATTTGCTAAAGACAATATCTACTCATTAAAAACTTCTAAGAATGATAACGAATATTATCATCTTCCAACAATAAGAAATTGAGTTTTGCTAAAACCATGTCACAATATTAAAATTTTTGCATTGAAAGATATCATATGCTACGATTGAAATTCTTCATCAAATACCTTCAACCATACACAATGAAAATTTTTTCATTCGTACTTTCTTCTTTATCATTCTACATGAGTCTAGGTGTAATCCTTAGTTTAATTAGTTTTTAATGAACACCTATTTTAGGCAAGAAAAAAAAAGAAAAAAAAGAAGAAGAAGAAGAAGAAGAAGATCACAAAAGGCAAGGAAATAAAATACCTTATATTACTGTGCGTGCCAAATGAGGGGCAAATGGACTGGGCCTCACCTGGGCTCACAACTAATTTGAGGAATGGGTATAGGATATCCCACAAGGGGTGATTCACGGCACAGAGGCCCAATGAGATCACCTTTCCCACTCTATTTGGGTATCTTTTTCCTCTCGCCCTCTCTCTCTCTCTTCCTCTCCTAATTCTCCAACCCCTTTCCACTCTTTCACCTCTCTTATTTATAGTACTCTGATTAGTGGGGTTTTATGGTTGTTCGTGCAATTAGTGCAATGAGAGGTCTAATGCTATCAGTTATAAGTGGTTGATTAGGTGAGAGTGGGGTGTAGCGAAGGTGGCTTTGGAACTTGGTTCCCATTTCAATGCGTATGGCCGGCAGAAATGCTTAGGGGTATCGCCGGTCACGTTCATGGCGAGGTGCTCGGCAGTTTATTTAGTATATGATGTCCAGTAATAGTTAAATCCTGGGTCAACACCCTGTGTGGGCTTTAGGTTGGCATCACAAAAAAAGGGAATGGGATCAATGGGCCGTAACATTCGCGCCTGGGCTCAAGGCCCCAAATGGGCCTGGTCGTCTCGGGACTGTACAATAGCCCCCTCTTGATTCATGCCTGGCACACGAACAGAATCAAGAAACCCGGTGGGCACATCCGTTAGAGAAGGCTAAGGGGTGGCAGTCAGTGCGGTTTCATAGACCTATTAATGCGCCATCAAAAGACGTGCCGTTTCGGCTCATTGTGCTCAGCTGTCATCATTACCTGACGGTTCGTGAATTGAAGACGTGCATGTGTCAGTTGGCGCCCGTATGAACCCCTCGTTAATGGAGCCTCATTATTGCAGTTGGCACCGTTTCTTTCTTCCTTTGTCCTCTATAAATAGTTCATCCCAACTTATTTCTTCACTTTACAACTCTCCATTCTCAGAATTTTCCCTCTGCCAAGCATTCATCTGCGTACCCACTCGCCTGCCCAGAGCTTTTCCTCCTAACCTAAAGCCCAAAGTAAGTTCCCTACCTCTCACTTTTTCTTCATCATCTTTCTTCGCGCTTCCCTTTTTGGTTTTAGATTCTGGGATGGGGTATGCTTTCCTTTTAAACACTGCAATATCCTTGGCCACGTTTAGGCAGAAATTTGACATTCCTAATGACGTGGAGGTGGCATATTGCCACGAGAGCGAATTCGAACTCCACAGAGGGGGTCAAACTGCCTTTTTCCCTCTAATGGCCGTCCTTGAGGGTGGGGTCAGGTTTCCCGTGGACCCCCTCTTATTAGACACACTTCGGTATTACGGGCTGAGCCCCGACCAACTACCTCCCAATTTTTACCGGGTTGTTAGTTGTGTAAGTAGGTTGAACCATACATTCGGTTTGCAGTTAAACCATCATGACATAAACCATATGTATAGCTTGTACGGTAACAAAAATACAAACTACTATTTAAAGGTTAGGGACATGCGGGTACGACTGATATCATGCCTACCTGACTCAAATAGGAATTCTGCCGGGGAATACATCTGTGTGCGCGGCAACTGGTTTACCGGGGACATTCCCCCTCCTCTTACTCGCCGCAAAGTGGGTTCGTATTAACTTCTAACCTTACTACCCTTATTTGACAACTGTGCTTACTTACCTAAATTTCAATACACCCATATTTATGTTGATTTTTTTTTTTTTATTGCTCATACCGTCGTTTCTCTCCCTTGCAGACGGTAAAGTATTTGTCCCGGATGTCAGAGTAGTCCACGTGAGGGATTTGAACTTTGTGCATCGGTCTGAGATATTCGTTCACTGGGACGGGCAGCTCCGAGCATCCCACCTCATTCTCAGAGTTGAGCCAGTTTATTCCACCTGGCAACCTTATAAGCAAGCATTCCTAGGTAGACAGTCCCCTCCTGTCTTATATTGACATCCGTCACGCGAGCTTCTTACCGCCGAACCTTATCGTAGGAGAAGCTCAGGAGATTGGCCAGTGTTACACTTGCTCGGATGAGTTAGCCCCGATACGATACGAATCGGCGGAACGCTTGTCCCGAAGGCTCCGAGAACTCGCACACGCCTCAGTTGAGGAAGAGGCTCCCGTTCAGGAGGCCCCAGTTCCAGAAGCCCCTGCCCTGCCCGAAGGTCCTGAGATTCCCGAGGATCCCGTACAAGTTACCGAGAAAACCGCTGTTGACCTTACCGATCTCTCCGATACAGAATCCGACCAAAGCGTAGACATGGTGACTAGAAAGACCCTGACTATTGACCGTTTTGTGCCCAACGCCCGCCCGAGCCAGATGCCTCCCCCTCCGCCCCTGCCGCAAGCTGGTCAAACTAGAAAAAGGCCACGTGCAACCGAGCAGGCCTCCGTGGTGCCGAGAGATACTCCTTCCTGGATGCCCCCACAACCGTCCCAAGGCATTGTCACACAGGAGCCGCCGACTCAGACCGGGGCGGTCGTGGCCTCCTCTTCCAGGGTAGCTCGGCCTTGGCAGCCCACATTTCCTTTGGATGACGAACCGCTCCCCGACACTGCCAGTGTGCGGGTTTGGGAGAAAGACGAAGGGGGCTATATTGCCCAAAGCTTAGCGCACGGGCTTCTTCTGCTCGAGGACATCCACACTTACGAGCAGGGGACAGAGGAGTCCATGGGGAGGAGGCTGCAATGGTTCACAATTGCGGTAACCTCTTACTACTTATCATTGCTTTTTGTATGCTGTTATCACTTTTCATTATTGTCGACCTATACACGATTTTGCACTGACATTTGAAATTTTATCAGGCGACCTAGTTGGCCCACGTGGTGGATGGTCGCATGAAGGAACTCTCGAAGGATGCCGACCGGGAGAGGGCGGCCAAAGAGACAGTCACCAAGGTGGCAAAAGAAAAGGCCAAGGCCGTTGAAGCTGCCAAGAAGGCCAGGACGTTGGCGGATAGCAGATGCGCAGAGCTTCTCAAAAGGCTGAACGAGATGGACGTCAAATTGGCTAAGGGAGAAAGTCTAAATACTACCCATGCCGAGGAGCTGGTCGACATGAGAGCGGTGTTGGGAGCAGCGGAGGAGAAATGGTACCAGGAGGGGTTTGTTGATATGGAAAACTCGGTGCAGCCGGTGGTGCGCCAAGCTCAGAAGGTGGGGTTTGAAGCTGGTTGGCTGGCAGCCTTGCAGGCTACGAGGGTTCCTGAGGACTCTCCCCTTAGGGACCCCGGTCAAATACCCTTCCCAGTCCTCGCTCCAGTTGCGTAGAACCCCACAGCGCCTATCGATGCGGGGGACACAACTAGCTTTCGGGAACTAGTGGAACAGATAGACGCCCATATGGAGGCGGATGATGCAGAAGTCACTAGTGTTCCCCACCCAACCGATTAGCAACCAACCGAACGTGCCGCTGAGACGAGAGGAGATTAATCGGGAAGCCCCGCAAGTTCGCTACTGTTTTATTCCGGTTAATGTTTTTGAAAGGTTTTATTCCCCTTTTTTTTTTTTTAACTTCCTATGTCACCGAGCTGTGGTGACTGAACAATTATTACCCTGTTTTGTTTTGTTTTTGGTATGGTCACCCAGTTTTGGTGTCTAGACAACCGTTTTATTCCTTGTATGCTTACATGGTATTTGGTGTTTTTCGCTTGCTGAACTTTTGCTTTAACTAATCTCATAGAGGTTTGCTCTTCATGATGTCTTTCACACTGTTTTTCTCTACTTGCTGCCCCTTTTTTTTAATAATTAATTCCCCGAACGCCGGATAACTTGTATAGCGCCGAATACCGAGAATCTAGACCAAGGATCCTTTGTCTGACGGTGTGCGTGGTACCAGGGGCAAATTCATGTCCTCAGGAACATCAGACTCAGGTTTCCTCTCGCCCGGTGATGGATATCTAACCGGGGACAGGTTTCGGTCCTTAGAAATTTTCGACTAAGGCTTCCTCCTGATCGGTGATTGGTATTGAACCGGGGACAGGTTTCTGTCTTTAGAAATTTTTTGACTAATGTTTCTTCCTACCCGGTGATTGTATCGAACCGGGGACAGGGTTCTGTCCTTTGAAATTTTCAGGCTAAGGTTTCCTCCTGCCCGATGATTGGTATCGAACCAAGGACAGATTTCTGTCCTTAGAAATTTTTCGACTAAGGTTTCCTCTTGCTTGGTGATTGGTATCGAACCGGGGACAGGTTTCTGTCCTTAGAAATTTTCATGCTAAGGTTTCCTCCTGCTCGGTGATTAGTATCGAACCGGGGACAGGGTTCTGTCCTTTGAAATTTTCAGGCTAAGGTTTCCTCCTGCCTAGTGATTGGTATCAAACCGGGGACAGGTTTCTGTCCTTAGAAATTTTTTGAATAAGGTTTCCTCCTGCTCGGTGATTGGTATCGAACCGGGGACAAGGTTCCGTCCTTAGAAATTTTTAGGCTAAGGTTTCCTCCTTCTCGGTGATTGGTATCTAACCGGGGACAGGTTTCTGTCCTTAGAAAATTTTTGACTAAGGTTTCCTCTTGCCCAGTGATTGGTATCGAACCGGGGACAGGTTTCTGTCCTTAGAAAATTTTTGACTAAGGTTTCCTCCTGCCCGGTGATTGGTATCAAACCGGAGACAGGGTTCTGTCCTTAGAAATTTTCAGGCTAAGGTTTCCTCCTACCCGGTGATTGGTATCGAATCGGGGACAAGTTTCTATCCTTAGAAAATTTTTGACTAAGGTTTCCTCCTGCCCGGTGATTGGTATCGAACCGGGGACAGGTTTCTGTCCTTAGAAATTTTTCAAGCTAAGTTTCTGGATGCACGAGAATGATGGTCATAGTGGGATCAACCAATAGAATCAAGCATGCGTGCACAGGTAGTTTTTCTATCGTCATTAAAGATTCGTGGCAAAGGAGTTGTCTTTAACTTTCAATGTGGATTACAACAGATTAGTGGTAAAATTTCTTAAGATTATGTACATTCCACGACCGAGGTAATGGCCTCTCATCCAGGTCCTCTAAGTAATACGCCCCCGCGCCCGCGATTGCAGTAACTCGGTAAGGTCCTTCCCATATGTGGGCCAACTTCCCGGAGTTCGTATCTCGCATGTTCCCCACCGCTTTCCTCAGCACCAAGTCTCCAGCACTGAACCCCCTTGTTTTTACACCTCGATTATAATGCCGAGCAAGCTTTTGCTGATAATCGGCCAATCGTATGGTAGCAGATTCTTGGCACTCTTCTATCCAGTTCAAGCGTCCCATCATCAGCTCATCATTTTGGGAGTGGTTGAAACCTTCCACTCGTGCGCTGCAAAGGTTTATCTCGGTTGGTATCACTGCTTCCACTCCGTACGTTAAGGAAAACGGAGTCTCACTGGTTGATCTTCTCGAAGTTGTTCGATATGCCCACAAAACGCTTGGTAGCTCCTCGACCCATCTACCTTTCGCCCTGTCCAGTCTTTTCTTCAGCCCACTCAGGATCACTTTGTTGGTAGCTTCAGCTTGACCATTGCTCTGTGGGTAGGCTGGCGTTGAATACCTGTTCTTGATGCCGAGGTCACTACAGAAGGCGCGAAAAGCTTTGCTATCAAACTGTAGTCCGTTGTCGAATATTAGCAATTTCAGAACCCCAAACCTCGAGACTATGTTCCTCCACACAAATTTCTTGACGTCCACGTCGCGAATATTGGCCAAAGCCTCCGCTTCCGCCCACTTTGTGAAGTAATCAACGACCACTAATATAAACCTTCAGTTACCCGTTGCTCGGGGAAAAGGGCCGAGGATATCCAGCCCCCATTGCACGAAGGGCCACGGACCGCTTACTAGGTTCAGATGTCCTGCCAGTCAATGGATTAATGGGGCGTGTTTTTGACATTATTCGCACTTTTTTACGTACTCGGCGGCATCCTTCTGCATCTGTGGCCACCAAAATCCTAGAGTCATTGCTCGGTGTGCCAACGAACGCCCCTCCACATGACTGCTACAAACCCCCTCGTGTAACTCAGCAAAAAGCTCGCCCACCTTCTCTGGGTGCAGGCATAAAAGGTACGACCCCCCAAAAGATCTTTGGTACAGCTTGCCATCTGCCGATAACCAGTATCGAGGCGCTATTCGGCGAACCTTGTTGGCCTCTTGCTTGTCGCTCGGGACTCTACCCTCGGAGAGGAAGTCAATGATTTGGTCCATCCAATATGGACCGGGCTTCGTGATAGCAGCAACACCGACCTCGGAGGCGCCCACGCAATCTGTCGCTAAGATATTGGGCTCTACTATTAGCTCCACTTTGATCAGCCGAGGAACCTCTTCCGTTACTGACGACGCTAACGTGGCCAAGGAATCAGCATGCCTGTTCTGCGTCCGGCAAACTTGGGACACCTTCATGGTATTAAACTTGATCATAGCCTCCCTTGCTGACCGCAAGTATGCTTTCATCCGGGGATCCCAAGCCTTGAATGTTCCATGCACTTGGCTCATAACCAACCAAGAATCTGAATGTATGTCTACCTCCCTGGCTCCCATATCCGAGACAATCTTCAATCCGACGAGGAAGGCTTTGTATTCGGCTTCATTGTTAGAGGCTCTAAACCCCAGCCTTATCCCCTCCGGGGTGATAATAACGATCCTGGCTCCAGCCCCTAAGGCGTTTGATGAGCCGTCTACGAATACTTTCCACCGACGAGCCTCCACATGACATACCATTCAACCATCGATCTTGGGAGAAAACTCTGCAACAAAATCTTCAAGGACCTGGCCTTTTACTGAATTCCGTGGCCGGTACCATATATCGAAAGAGCCCAGACGAGTCACCCATTTTGCTATCCGACCCGTGAAGTCTGACCTCCTTAACAACGACTGCAGGGGGTACTCCATCAGGACATATACCGTATGAGCTTGAAAATACTGTGGCAACCTTCTCGTGGCGTGTATCAGGGCCAGCACCAACTTCTCTAGAGGCAGGTACCTTGTCTCGGCATCAACTAAAGTCTTACTGATGTAATATACGGGCCGTTGAACCCCTCGGTCACTGAGTAATACGGCACTGACTGCATGGTCGGAAACCGATAAATACATGAGCAAGTCCTTCCCAGGCTCCAAGGCGGTCAACATAGGCGCCTGCACCGAAAGGCCTTATCACACTCTTCGTCCCATTGAAACCCTTTCCATTTCTTCAGAAGTTGATAGAACGGTCTGCAGCGATCGGCAAATTTTGAGATGAACCGGTTAAGGGTGGCTAGCATCCCTGTCAACACTTGCACCTCCTTCGGATTGCTCGGCAGTGTGAGACGCCTCACGGCCTCTAGCACACTTCTCGGTATTCAGGCGTAACCTATGTTGCCGAAGTACCTCAAACACCCCCCTGAGATCTTCCACATGCCTCATTTCCTGCTTGCTTTTCACCACTATGTCGTCAATATACACTTCAACGGTCTGTCCTATCTTATCTCGGAACATTCTTGTCATCATCCGCTGATAAGTGGCCCCGGCGTTTTTCAACCCAAAAGGCATCACGGTGTAATGATAGTTAGCACTCGGTGATATGAACGCGGTCTTCTCTTGGTCCTCGGGAGCCAACACAATCTGGTGATACCCCTGAAAAGCGTCCAAAAAACTCATCCTCGCGTGCCTGCATGTGACGTCCACTAACTGGTCGATCTTCGGCATGGGAAATGGGTATTTCGGACATGCTCGATTCAAATCTGTGAAATCCACACAGACCCTCCACTTGCCGTTTTTCTTCCTTACTACCACGGTATTTGCCAACCATTCCGGGAAATAGATCTCCCTTATTACCCCAGCCTCCTCCAGCCTTCGGACTTCTGCATTTACCGCTTCAACATGTTCCTTAGCTAACCTTCTCAGCTTCTGCTTCTTGGGAGGGAATGTGGGGTCTACATTAAGTCTATGAATG
Organism: Quercus suber; assembly: GCF_002906115.3. NCBI lineage: Eukaryota > Viridiplantae > Streptophyta > Magnoliopsida > Fagales > Fagaceae > Quercus > Quercus suber. The sequence goes on along the minus strand of NW_027069791.1, from coordinate 739,198 downwards.
ATGAATTCGGGGTCCACTCCGAGCACGTCATATGGGCTCCAAGTGAACACATCCGCATTTTGTACGAGTAGTAATAATATCTCCACTCTATCCTGATCCTTCATGCTTTCTTCTATCTAAAAGTACTTGTCCTTGTCCAGCAATACTTTTACCTTGACCATACTCTCGGCACATCCGGACCCCTTCCCTTCTGAGCTCTGTAATTGCTATAAATTAATCCCCGGTGACCGGTACTTTTGCTCGGCTTCTTCCCCACGGTCAGTCTGATCTCTCTTCCCACTGACTAGCATGACCAAACATTGTTTGGCCGCCTGTTGGCTCCCTCGTACCACGGTGATACCATGGTCGGTGTGGAACTTGACCCTTACGTGCAGAGTGGACGGGACAGCCCCCATTGCATGGATCCATGGCCTTCCCAGTATTGCCGTGTATGGGGAGAAGAAAGAAACTACTATGAACGTCACCACTACCTCCTTGCCCTCTATATTTACGGGCAAAGAGATCTATCCCTCGGGAACTACCACTTTACCGTCGAACCCAACCAAGGGCGAGGTGTATGTCGAAAGATCCTCGTTCCTCAACTCGAGCCCCTTAAAGAGGTCTGGGTACATAACCTTGGCCCCGCTTCCCTGGTCTATCATTATTCTCTTCACAACGAAGCCGCCTATCCTAGCCGAAACTATCAATGCGTTGTCGTGCGGCTGGATTGTTCCTTCCAAATCCCTATCGTCAAAAGCGATCGGCTCTCGGGTGGTTCTTATCTTTTTTGCGGGAGGTGGCATGCTCGAACTTCCTTCCACTGCCACTACTGTCAACACCTCTTTTCCCCTCACCGTAGTTAGGCCCCTCGAGGCAATGTGGATCACATCAATTACCCCAAAAGGGGGTGGAAGGGGATTCCCTCTCTATGGGGAGCCTTGCCCTGCTCCTGAACTCCCGGCATCCATCACAAACTCCTTTAGGTGCCCAGCCTTAGCCAGCTGCCCGAGATGATCCCTTAACACTCGGCATTACTCAGTGGTATGTCCCCTGTCTTTATGGTAGGTGCAGTATAGGTTCTGATTTCTCTTAGAAGGGTTGCCACCTATCCGGTTTGGCCACCTGAAATATGGCTTGTGTTTGATCTTGTCTACAATTTCGTGCACGGGCTCCTTGAACGTCACGTTCACCTCCCCTACTGGTGCTGCTATTTCTTGAATTCTCAAGTTCCCGTGCTCCCTCGGCTGAAAACTGCTCTGCCGAGGACGATCCGTCACCTGCGCCTTGCCTTTGCTCTGTATTATGTCATCTTCCAGCCGTTTATATTCTTCAATGCGCCTTATTAGCTGCCTCATATCCTCGAGGGGTTTCTTAGTCAACGATTCTCTCAGCCCTGACTCCTTAGGCAATCCCATTCTAAAGGTGCTTGCGGCAATCTTCTCGTTCCCTCCGCCGATCTCGTTGTAGAGTTCCCAGTATCGGCTAGCATAGTTACGAAGGGTTTCCCCTACCCTTATCTTCATAGACAGCAGTGCGTCCATCGGTTGCAATTCCCGGCTGCATGTTACGAATCGGGTTCCGAACTCCTGTATTAGCTCTGCAAAATTGTGGATGGAGCCCTTGCGCAATCCGTTGAACCACCTTAAAGCCGTGGGGCCAAGGCTGGAGGGAAAAACCCTGCACATCAGAGCGTCATTACGGGTATGTAGAGACATTATTTGTATGTAGTGGCTGACGTGCTCCACCGGGTCCGTTTTCCCAGCGTACGAATTGAAAAGTGGGCGCGTAAACTTGTCCGGCATTGGCACCCGTTCAATATCTACTGAGAATGGGGACCGAGCTGCCCTGCGTAGTGCACGGCTCATCGCATCCATGGCTGCATTGTTGGGCCATCTATCCTCCAGAGAATCTGAGCCCCGATCTTCATACATCCACGAACGAGAGCGATTTCTTCGTCGGTGAGATCCCCACAAATGTGAACGCTCTCGGCGCCGATGGGACTCTCTCGAATGTGAACGCTCTCAGCGTCGACGGGACTTTCTCGAATGTGAACGCTCTTGGTGGTTGTAGGGTCCTGATTGATTCGATCCTATTTCGTGTTGTTCTTCCCTGGCGTAGGGCCTTCCCCCTCGGTCGTCTTGATCCCCTCCGTGGCGCTTGTTTCTTGCTTCCAACCCCAGGTCTCATACTAACCTGTGCAGCCGTTCAAGCTCCTCATCCCTCTCGTCAAACTGCCTCTGCCCTGAAGCAGTGGACACTGTTCTCTGTGTTTGATACCACCCTTCTCCGAGGCCGGACCATTCCTCCAATTGCTCGTAAGCCCGGTCTTCACGTCTCTTCTACCTTCGTTCCCGCCAGGTGGATCCCCGGGAAGATCCTGCCGAGCCACTTTCGGCGTTACTTCCAGACATTTTCCTATGCACGGTCTCAACAGAACCACCGCTTAGTGGGAGATTCCCACAGACGGCGCCAATTATGCGCGCCAAATGACGGGCAAATGGACTGGGCCTCACCTGGGCTCACAACTAATTTGAGGAGTGGGTATAGGATATCCCACAAGGGGTGATTCATGGCACAGAGGCCCAATGAGATCACTTTTTTCACTCTATTTGGGTATCTTTTTCTTCTCGCCCTCTCTCTCTCTCTTCCTCTCCTAATTCTCCAACCCCTTTCCACTCTTTCACCTCTCTTATTTATAGTACTCTGATTAGTGGGGTTTTATGGTTGTTCGTGCAATTAGTGCAATGAGAGGTCCAATGCTATCAGTTATAAGTGGCTGATTAGGTGGGAGTGGGGTGTAGCGAAGGTGGCTTTGGAACTTGGTTCCCATTTCAGTGCGTATGGCCGGCAGAAATGCTTAGGGGTATTGCCGGTCACGTTCATGGTGAGGTGCTCGGTAGTTTATTTAGTATATGATGTCCAGTAATAGTTAAATCCCGGGTCAACACCCTGTGTGGGCTTTAGGTTGGCATCACAGAAAAAGGGAATGGGATCAATGGGCCATAACATTCGCGCCTGGGCTCAAGGCCCCAAATGGGCCTGGTCGTCTCGGGACCGTACAATTACCATTACAACTTTCTACGCATTACTACTATTTAAAACTCAAAATACATGAATAAAATTTTTGGCATGTTAAAATTTAGTGGGAGTATTTTAGACATTACATAATGAAATATTTTAAGGATCATAAGCTTTCATTAGGGTTTAATTGAGAGAACAGCAACATGACATATTGCTTTTTTCCAAAATATCAAGGGGGAAATTGCTTGATTTTAAAGTTTAAGGAGGAATTGTGAATTATCCAAAACATAAAGGATGTAAAGTGTTTTAATCCTAAGTTTTTGTTTTTGTTGTTTTTTGTGTGTTTGTGTGAGTGTATGTGAAACTATGTGCTTTTACATAAAATGGTGCATAAAGAAACAAAATACAAAAAATCAACCTAAGAAACTATACGTGAAATAGTGAATTTTGGTTAAACAAAAATTGACTAATAAAAAAAATTTCTAGAAACACAAAGAATGACACAAAATTTTCATAATGCCTTTATAACTTTGTTATATTTTACTTTCACTTATAAAGAATTGACACCTGAACAATTGTGAAAATATTGTGACGACAACAAAATGTTTTAACATTTTTCACTAGAGAAATACTATGTCCACAATATTATCGTTACAAATCATAAGTAGTAGGTTGTTATGGGTTGTTATTGGTGATCAAAAAAGTAATTTCATTGGTAAGTTTAAATTAGAATAACAATTTATCACCAAAGATTTGTTATGAAAATGTTGTGGATGCAGTACTTTTTTTTCAATAATAAGTCAATAATAGTTAATAATAACTTGTTATTTTTTGAGAATGAGTCAATAATAACTTGTTATTTAAGATTTATTGTGAAAATGTTGTGGGTATAATATTATTTTAATGCTAAAAATTTTTCTTTCTCATCAAACTCACCTTTTTGGCTTATTAAAAAAAAACAGAAGTTGAATAAACTAAAAGTACTATAGCGAGAGCTATTGACTCTTTTTATATAGTTAGTAGATAGAAGTAGAAATTTGAGAGGGCAGGGGACAAGTGTGGGGGAAAAAGGGTGGGGGCAAGAAATAAAAAATCAGTCTATACCTATTCTGTTGCCATTCCTATGTGGAAGGTCAAATATGCCAACTAGGTTTGTATGCAGGGATAGACCCAGGTGGGGGCCCGACCCCCCTGGGTCTAAATTTTTATTTTTTTTTAGTTATTCTATATTTCATTTTTGTAGTTGGGCCTCCCTTCTCTCCAATCAGTCTAGTTATCCTAACTCAAATAACAACTATCCAACTTAAAAACTTAACAAAAACAATAAAAATATTCACAATGGTGCTTGTATTTTAGCAAAAAAACAATTTTACCACCAAAGAACAAAAACAATCATGTGTTATTGGAGAAGCTAAAGTTAAATTTTTTGCAACTATAGCAAACTGGTATAAATACCAGTTGGCTGTAGCAAGTTATTAAAAATAAAATACAATATTTTATTAAGATTATATCTCTTCCTTTAATTAAAAAACTCAAATTCTCTCTCTTCCTTATTATTTTAATAAGTTGTTTATATTATTTTAAATGAAGTAAAAAAAAAAATATTTGATATTAGGTGGATTGTAAAGTGAGGTGATAAAGTAGATAAAATAGCTATTTGAGTTACTAAAAGTTAAAATTTTTAACACCACCACTGTGAATGCTCTAACTTCAAAAAATAAAAATCCTAGCTAGCTTAATATTAAAAAAACATTTTTTTTTTCGATGATTGCATCTTAATGTATTTAAAAACAGCGATTTTGTGTATTTATAAATTTTTAATACTATATGAATGTCTATTTGGAGTTTTCTTTTTTCTTTATACTTTGGCCCCCGCTAACTTAAAATCCTGAGTCCGTCCCTGTTGGTATGTGATTTTTTTTTTCATTATACGTCAAGCATAATATATCTTCATTCTTCAATAATAATAAAAAAAAAGAAAATCTTAATATACCATGTCATAATTGTGAAATAAAAAATTATAAAAAATTGTTGTGACTAGATAGAATTATTATTGCATAAAATATCCATCATATAAAATATCTTCCACAAGACAATTTGCTTGACTCTAAGGACTTCATTATCCAGTGCAATTTCCTTGAGGGCGTGGAACACATGTTAAGTAGTGAGCTGCCGAAGACCAAATTTCTTCTTTGTGTCCGTGTATTCTTTTCTTCGTTTATGATCTTATCTTTGTAGCTTTTTTTGTATTGACCATAAAAGAAACCAAAAACATAAACATTTGGAGTGCATTATCACTTTTCCAATCATTTTGGTTTCTTCCTCAAGACTTTGCAAGTCTTCACTCTTCCCTGCCCCACCCCTCTTATTAAAAAAAAAAAGAAGCTAATTCTTTTTAATAATTTTTTATATTTTCCATGAAAGTTGTATAAAAAAGTTTCTAAAATAGTTTATGCGCAAATGGCCTAAGAGCATCTATTAACCATGAATCCTCTTAATTCCAATTTATTTTGGCGTATTTTGGTCAATTTCAACTTGTATTGGGATTTCATATGTAACGACTGATATGACCTTATTCATTCTCTATATGTGACAGAGAGGAATTTATAGGAAAAAAATTTATAGATTATCAATGGTAGATAAAAAAAGTAATAAGTCTAAATAAGAACTAATAAAACCTTATCTACTCAATTTTTCTAAGGGTTTTTTTTTATTTTTATTTTTATTTTTATTGGGGTTTGTAACTTAGCTCGTGTGTATGGACGAAGCGAGACTTAAAATTTTCATCATAAAAGATGAGTTTTATATTTTATATTTAAGGAAATGAGTGGTCCCCCTTTTTTCTATTGTTTTCTTAATTTCTCTTCTCTCATTCTTTTTTGTTGTATTTGATATTGTATGAAATAATTTATTATTAAAATTTTAATTTATATAATATAAAATTGATAAAATTGTCACATATTTGAATATATTGTATTATAAATATTTATAAAAAAATAAAAATTGTGGTAATGCCTATAGGTAATTTTGTAATATTCTTTTGCAATCAGAACATAATTGACTATTTGGTAAATATCAAGAAAGGAACAGGAGTGAGGACCACACAATAATTTTCCGCCTACGAGACTGTCAGTTATCAGTTATCACATCATTACTCACGCGGAAAGAATAGTCTCGACATCATATTATAAATAAATCAACTTGTCCACTTGAACGATTTATATCAATTATCACATTCTTTTGTAATGACATTTTAATTATTTTCTTTTGAAAATCACTCACACTGGTTCTCCCTGTCTCTTATACAATGGGTAACACGAAACTTTGCACCACCGTCCTACCATGTCTAACTTTCACAACTCTTTACCTCGCTTTCTTGCTGCTCCACTTGTCCAACACATTAGCCATTAACTCTCCGTCTCCTTACAAACCAGTCGATAATATTATCCTTAACTGTGGCTCCTCTGACAATTCGACTGCATTAGATGGTCGGACCTGGACTGGAGATGTCAATTCAAAATTCTTCCCTCAAGAATTATCACAAAATCAAGCATCTCTAGCCACAAACTCAGTTAAGCAATCCTCATCTGCTTGGCAAGTACCCTATACCACTGCCCGTTTGTCTGTCTCCCCATTCACCTACTTATTCCCACTCACTACCTGCCAAAAAATCGTTCGACTATACTTCTACCCAGCTACTTACAGCAATTTCGACCGCTCTAATGCTCTATTCTCTGTCAAAGCTGGAACTTTTACCCTCCTTCGAGACTTCAATGCTTCACTGACAGCAGATGCCGATGATGATCCGGATGATACAATATTTAGAGAGTTCTGTATTGACATCGTGGAAGATTTGAGGCTGAACATAACCTTCACTCCAAGCAATTCCAATTCATTTGCTTTTATCAACGGAGTTGAAATCTTGTCCATGCCTTCTTATCTCTATTACAGTACTCCTTCTGATTATAGCAGCCGGGTCCCTCTAATCGGCGAGGAGTACATGTTCAGCGTTGACAACCGAACTGCTCTGGAGACGATATACAGAATAAATGTTGGAGGGAGCTACATCTCACCCACTGAAGACACTGGAATGTTCCGGAGCTGGAGTCCGGACGAAAAGTACTTGACAGAAGATTTAACATCTGTTCTACCTGCTAACACAACTATTGAACTTATGTTCACCGACATACCTCCGTACACTGCACCGGAAGCTGTCTATCGAACTGCCCGGACTATGGGGAGGTACAAAGCTGTCAATAAGAAGTACAACCTAACTTGGGAATTTCCCGTAGATTCTGGGTTTTATTACCTTGTTAGGCTGCACTTCTGCGAGTTTCAACCAGAAATTACTTTTACTCACAACCGAGTGTTTCTTATTTTCATAGCAAATCAAACTGCGGAGACTGCAGCCAATGTGTGGAAGTGGGCTGATGGCAGTACAGGTGTTCCTGTATACAGGGACTACGTTGTGTCAACATTTGGCAAAGAAAGCAAGAAGAAAATGAACCTTTCTATCGCCCTACAAGCGAACCCCGATGACTATGTCACTAATTTCAATGATGCAATCTTGAACGGTATCGAAATCTTCAAAGTAAGCGACTTCAGTGGCAATCTTGCGGGACCCAACCCCAAACCAGTTCCGACCCCTCCAAAGTCTGTGCCACCGATACAATCAACAGAGTCGAAGAAGAATACTAGAACAACTATAATTGCCGTTGGTGGTGGAGTTTCTGGCTTTACTATACTCCTGATTCTCGTAGTCTTGATTTTCCAACTAGCCGAAAGAGTCAAGAATTCCGACAACTCAACAAAGGTAAGCGGGTCAACTCTACCGTGTAGTTTGTCTCGCTACTTCTCACTCGCTGAGATTATAGCAGCTACCAAAAATTTTGACAAAGTATTCATTATTGGTGCTGGAGGGTTCGGTGATGTGTACAAAGGATACATTAATGGTAGTGCGGCTACCCCAGTTGCGATCAAACGATTAAAATCCAATTCTCAACAAGGAGCTCAGGAGTTCAAAACAGAGATTGCGATGTTGTCTCGACTCCGCCACCGCCATCTTGTTTCTTTGATTGGATATTGTGAGGATGGAAACGAGATGATACTCGTGTATGATTACATGGCTCATGGGACCCTTCGTGACCATCTCTATAACACCAAGAATCAGCCACTTTCTTGGAAGCAACGACTCCAAATCTGTATTGGTGCAGCACATGGGTTGAACTACCTTCATACAGGTGCAACATATACAATCATTCATCGTGATATGAAGAGTACAAATATCTTATTAGATGAGCAATGGTCGGCCAAAGTGTCTGATTTTGGATTGTCAAAATTTGGTCCCATTATGTCTAAGTCCCATGTTAGTACAGTGGTTAAGGGTACATTTGGATATTTGGACCCAGAATATTATCGCTTTCAACGACTTACTGAGAAGTCTGATGTGTACTCCTATGGTGTGGTGTTGTGTGAAGTGTTGTGTGGAAAGCCACCAATCATGCCTATGGATGAGGGGGAGCGAATAGGTCTAGCAGCATGGGTCCTGCAGTACTATCACAATGGAAAGCTTGATCAAATTGTTGATCCATCTTTGAAGGGGCAAATTAAACCAAAATGTTTGAAGAAATTTGGCGAGATTGTAGAGAATTGTTTGCTTGACAATGGAACCAAACGACCATCAATGAATGATGTGGTTGGGGGGCTTGAGCTAGCAATGGAGTTGCAAGAGAGTGCAAAAAAAGATGTCAAGCTTGATTTGGCAGAAGAAATTGACATAAATGATGATGATAAGCACACTTTGATCTCTATGTCAGATGTCAATGAAAGTGATGACATGATTTTTTGTAGCAGTGGAAAACTATCAAGTACTAATAGCAATAGTCAAGTGACTATAGTAAGCCGAGGAAGTTTTGCTAGTAAGGATTCAGATGGATTGATGTCCCCCAGGGAAGTATTGTCTGAGAATATGGATCCTAAAGGTTGATAAACAAAGGAAAAAAAAAAAAAAGTTGCTAGTTGAATTTTTAATATGGCTGTTCGTAACTGCCAAAGTCCTTACTTAATTTCCTCCTTGAATTATGAAACTTTGAATATGTGGAACATTCCCTAATTTGCTATTGAGCCTTAGTCTTTTAAGTTAAAATGATAAGCACTCTGAACAAAATACTCTCCCGATTTTTTGTAGCAATCTAAATATGACGCATGCCCCACCTTTTTGTGGCAATGCCTCTACGGGGATTCCATGGGTTTTGCATCATCCCGTGAAGTGATCTGCAAATAAGTTTTTCCCAGTCTTTTGTAATGTTTAGTTGCTGTTTATGTTTTGGGTGTAGTGGAAGACTTGTTCTGTTTTTGTGCTGTTGTAATAGTTTCTGTTTAGTCCAGTGTTGTCTTCAGGGTCTTGCTACTCTAGTTTAGTTTGTTTGAACACTGTTTTTCTGTGTCTGTACGTTTCCTTTCATTAATAAAATTCCCCTGTTATGTGAAAAAAAAAATATCTGGAACATCAAACTGTGATAGTGGTATTTGCGCATGATATAAAAGCTCCAATCAGTATCCCTATCAATTAGATCGTAGCCACCTTCATATTTGGATTAATCACTTAATAGGAAAAATAATCTTGTAACAACTGATAAGAAGCACAATGGAGCCAAGGATCTTGAATTCTTGATAATCTCGAACAGATTCTCCATTTCCAATTTTTCAGCACAAACTTTGCTTTAACAATTAACTTCCTTCCTCACCTACCATAACACTCTGCCAATTATAAAATGGAGAATGACCCAACGTAGCATGCATAAACAGAGAATTTATGATAGATAATACTTGGCCTTCCAAATTCTTTCCAAAATCAAGTCCAGAACATTTAATACTCTCCAACGCTTTTTAAAAAAAAATAAAAATAAATAAAAGGGGCTCTTTTCTTTTAGAAGGTAACACTCTCCGACCTTACTTAGCCAAAACCCGATCCACCCTTATTTTTTGAGATACACAGTTTATTGTGTAGTCCCAGCCAATAAGAAGAAGACAAATCATTAAAAACTAATGACATAAGCTAACCTACCATGTCACCCACCATGTCTAACATCCCTTAACTCCGTCAGTTTTGACTACTGAGAGGATTTTCAAATTTTGTTTCTGAGATGTAAAAGGGTGGGATCTTCAAATTTGAGATGTAAATGAGTTGGGTGTTGTCAAATTTTGTTTTATGAAATATCACATGGATTATTTCCTAACAGCAAACAAAATGTACTTCTGCCAAATTCTTCTCTAACGTCGCACTTGCCAGTAATGGCAACCTCGCCACTGGATATCCTCATCCTAGATATGCAAATGATTTGATGGATAATCCAAATTTTTAGATCTGAGAGGTATGTTGCTCCTCTAACAAAGAATGATAATACTTCAAGATTCAAGCAACAACAAATCCTTTCAAGCAATGAATGAGGTGAGTTCTATTTTCCCATTCTTTTTGTAAGATGAAATTTCCAGATTTCTTAGCCCATGACACTTTCTACCATAGGTGTTCTTGATGATATTTTATTTTTATTTTTATTTTTATTTTGCTTTTCTTTGGTTTCCTTTGATATCCATGTTGATCTTTTTTATGAGTATGGATAGTTTTGATGGAATGATGTATGTTGAATGATTTTTGTTTTGGTTATTTAGGTATTTATGGCCAATTGATTTCACAATTTATGTTCATTCCTCATGTCACTGTACTCAACGTGTTTGATAAAATGCCTCAATGAAAAGATTATGTTATCTTTAAAGAATTTGGGTATATGCTTTTCATTTAACATGTTTATTTCATCATGATGACTCATTCTTGGACATGTTATCATGTGAACTTGTGAGTGTTATTTAACTTTGATTTGCAAGCAATTTTAGTTGCTAGATCTGAGGTGCAATGCTTTATATAATATATATCAAGATTAGTGCCATGACGATGCTATAAGTTTTATTCTTTGTTTATAAGTGCTGTGAACATTCTAGTGTTTTATTCTTTTTCCTAAAATTGAGTTCTACTTTGTGCCATGTTTGGTTGTTGAGAAATTGAGGGAATATAGAAGAATCCAATCCCATGGAATGAATGCCAATGACAAAGCAAGAGAGAATCAAATCCTTGAGAATTTAAGTGTGCATTATGGTTTCCCAACTTCAGGAGATGCGTTGAAATTTTGGATAGGCAAAAACTTTTGAACTTTGGATATCTAGCTATTTAGATATTGGCTTTTAGGCCTTGTATGAAGTTCAAATTATCCTTACCATGAAAAAAAAACTTATTTTCACAACTAAAGGTAATAATTGATAGTATAAAGGCTTGTTAATCTAATTTTTGCTAGTAATAACAATTGACATTTGTTCTAGCGAACTTGTGTACATTTTAATATACTTTTGAATATAGTTAATGATGCAATAGTGGATACCTACCTTGAAATGGTTAGACAATAGATTTCTATTGACAAACAGTAACTTAGTGTGTTATGATTTAGACAAACTTGGAAGGCATTTGCATTTTGGAAGACACTTGCTTGGAGTAGTGGAAGTCTCGGCTTGCTAAAGATGAGGAGCAATAGGCAAAGGATGAGGATCAGCAAGTTGAACATGAAGGAGTCGTCATTATTGGATTTGAATGAGATGGATTCACTAGTTAGGGAGAGAAATTATTAATAGCTTATTTCCTAGACTTTCTGCAGTGTAGAAGATAGGATTGGGTTTTTTGCTAGGTGTATGAGTCTAATTTTATTCAACCTCTTCCTTATAGCAAGAAGTAATCAAATGATTGTTGCATTACATTAACTTTTAATAATTGAATACTCTAATAACCAATGTGCTTCTCTCTCTGTCTTGTTTTTCTTAAGGGTAACAATGATTGTTTCCTCTCTTATCTAAGATAGTTTTTTATTTCCCATGCAACTACCATCCTTGATTCTTAGTGCTCTCAAGGATTGATTCTTGTGTATTTGGTTTGCTCAAGCTTGTTATTTTGTGCTTTGCTTAATTATTTCCGCTCTTTCGGTGTGCAGCAATAGAGTGAACCAGCTATAACTGAGCTATTCAAGGGTTTGGGAGGTGCTCTCATGCTATCAATAACTTGACTTATAGGATTTTAACATTGAACGTACTTGGCTACCTGTGTATTCAAATCTACTCAACCAAATTCAATGCCTCTAGCTTTGGTCATCTATTACAGGATGTCAAAGATAGGGCAAAGTTATTTTATAGTGTTGAGTTTAAACTTGTACCCAAGAAAGGCAATACAAGTGCTTATGTGTCAGCAAAGACGTATCCCTCACAGTAGGGATAGGGTAAAAATTTAGATGTAGAATGCTCCATATTTCCTTGTACAACATATATATGATTACATTTGTCAATCAATACTAGATTATATTTGTCAATCAATAAATTCTATTGTATTTATTCAAAAAAAATTAGATTACACCTTTGCAAAGTTGAACAATTTTGATAATTTCATTACAATCAAAATTTGATCTAAAAGAAAAGGAGACAAGAAAATAATTTGATCCAAAAAGGAACAAAATTTTATTTAAATGTACACCTTGATTATAGGGCAATAGTAATAGAAGTCTTATTGAAAAACACCTTGATGTATCTCTTGCTTCTTAACAACACATTCCATCCAAAATTTGCAATTTTTTGTTTGTAAGCTCCAATGGCTCTTAGCTTGATTACAATGATAGACAAAAAATTCAGTACTTCCAGCTCCTATGGCTCATGTTGTACAACATGCCCCACCATTTCTTGGTATGATATCTCTTCGTTATGCAAGTCTTTTTGGTATCAAAGCTCTAAAATCCATTGAAGCTTCTAGCTATTGTAAAATCAAATGGCTAGCAACATAAGAGAGGTTAACTAAATGGCCCTCACATCCAAGCGACAATAATCGTGGATGGGTGAAAAGACCACATCCATAAATATATAAAGAACACTTTGAAATACAATAATAACAAGCCACCAATCACATATTACCACCTCTTTAACATCAAAATAAACCTAAAAGAAAAACACAAAATCAATCTAAGTACCATATGTTGTCCTCACCACACATCTTTCCGCTCGAACTATGTTGCAAGATGCTATATCATCTACTACGAAAGCAAGAGGGAAAAATCTATAACAATTTGGAAATTTTATAAATAAAGAAACAAAAAGCACTTGGAAAATTTCAATCATAAATGTAAATTTTATTATATTCTTTTTGTACCCTATAGTGCTAGTATACATGTAGGGCTCAAAATGATTACAATGCTAATCTTATCATATCTAAACAAAAAAATGTAACTTTAGCATGATCATAGCACTAATCTTGATCAGTGCACGTAAAATTGCACCTTAGATCTAGAAATTAAAATGACTTAAAAATGAAAGTTACATGTTTATGCCTTGTTTATGACTCAAGAGTTTACATGATAACAATAACATGTTTGAGAATGAGCCTTGACGATTAAACTAAGCTTTTCTCGTGGAAATAAACAAGTTTTATGAAAGGTCTATACGCAAATTCTATAAAATGAAAAACAAAAACTTTTCATTGGAGCATTTTATCTAACAATTGGAGTACAGAAGGAATGAGCCCAAGTTGTGAAAACCAGCAAATACTTCCCTCAAAGAAACTAAAAATTTTACAATCTAACCAATGTATGTGTTTATTGGTCTGTTTCAGAAAGTTGGACAAGGTCTATATGACATGGGTAATGAGATCTATCTAAATTGTGGTATCAAGTGACCAAGAGCTAGCTCATTGTGCCTAAGAAACAACTTACATTACATGTACAAGTACATATAAAAACAAAACAATAACCGCAAGTCCCAATAGTAAAAAAATTGCAAATCCAAATCACATTGCAACCTAAACCCCAAACAATAAATTTAACCACAAAAATATGCAATTTAAATCATTAATAATGATTTTGTTGTAATGTATATATGAAATTTCTACAAATTAAAAAAAAAAAAAAAAAATTGCACTCACCAATGAGGCCTGTAGCTATGGATTAGATGAAGGAAAAACACATAGAGAAAGAGTCTGGAGAGGTCTCAAGTTGGACCACAAAGCTAGATGTTGCTGAGACTCTGGACTTAGAAAAGAAGCCGGACCATACGGCCTTGGGTTAGATCAGTTTTCATTTTAAATAATAACCGAAAAGGCATCAGAGAACAAGCCAAACCAAAGGTAGCAATAGCAAGGTGGCTGCACAATGAACGACCACAATGTTAACAGAGATGAGAGAGGGAGAGAGGATGCTTAAGAGTTGAGTCACCGTTCATGAGAGAGGGATAGGCTATAGAGGAGCTCGTGGGTGAAGTGAAGAGATGAAGGAACAAACCTCAAAAATTTGTTTAAATAAATTAAATTTGAAATTTCAATGTGCAAAAACCTTATGGGGGAAAAAATTGGAAACTAACACTAAGACTTAAACAATTTCGTTAGTTAGCAATGTTTCCAAACTATTTAGGAAACTAATATCTTGAGTCTAAGAGACTTGATTTTGCTCTTTGAAATCGAGTTACAAAGCCTCAAGTTTTATGATTTTTCCCCGTGGAACTCAAGTCTTAAAGAATCGATTTCCATAATGAACAAAATTCAAAGTGTAACGACAGAGCCCCCATAGTTCCTAACTGCCGTGTGCACATACTTCAACCCGGGCTTAGGTCCCCGAGTTTTCATAAGTTTCTAGGGTAAAAACTTGTGCACACGTTAGGAGTTGCCCATCACTTATGAACCGTTGCTTTGGTTGCTCACTTTGCGATGTAGAATCAGGACTTTGGGCTTAGATCCCCTCACCTTACCACACCTTCAAGAGGAGAGCCGACCTCGGCTCTGATACCATTTGTAACGACAGAGCCCCCACAGTTCCTGACTGCCGTGTGCACAAGCTTTTACCCCAGAAGCTTGTGAAAACTCGGGGACTTAAGCCTGGGTTGAAGTATGTGCACATCATTACTCACGCAGAAGGGAAAGTCTTGACATCATATTATAAATAAATCAACTCGTCCACTTGAACGAATTATATCAATTATCACATCTTTTGTAATGACTTTTTAATTATTTTCTTTTGAAAATCACTCACACTCGTTTTCCCTGTCTCTGCTACAATGGGCAACATGAAACTTTGCACCACAGTCCTACCATCTCTAACTTTCACAACTCTTTACCTCGCTTTCTTGCTGCTCCACTTGTCCAACACATTAGCCATTAACTCTCCGTCTCCTTACAAACCAGTGCATGATATTATCCTTAACTGTGGCTCCTCTAACTATTCGACTGCATTAGATGGTCGGACCTGGACTGGAGATGTCAATTCAAAATTCTTCCCTCAAGAACTATCACAAAACCAGGCCTCCCTAGCCACAAACTCAGTTAAGCAATCCTCATCTGCTTGGCAAGTACCCTATACCACTGCCCGTTTGTCTGTCTCCCCATTGACCTACTTATTCCCACTCACTACCGGCCAAAAATTCGTTCGGCTATACTTCTACCCAGCTACTTACAGCAATTTCGACCACTCTAATGCTCTATTCTCTGTCAAAGCTGGAACTTTTACCCTTCTTCGAGACTTCAATGCTTCACTTACAGCAGATGCCGATGGTGATCTGGATGATACAATATTTAGAGAGTTCTGTATTGACATCGTGGAAGATTTGAGGCTGAACATAACCTTCACTCCAAGCAATTCCAATTCATTTGCTTTTATCAACGGAGTTGAAATCTTGTCCATGCCTTCTTATCTCTATTACAGTACTCCTTCTAATTATAACAGCCAGTACCATCTAATCGGCGAGGAGTACATGTTCAGCGTTGATAACCGAACTGCTCTGGAGATGATATACAGAATAAATGTTGGAGGGGGCTACATCTCACCCACTGAAGACACTGGAATGTTCCGGAGCTGGAGTCTGGACGAAAAGTACTTGACAGAAGCTTTAACATCTGTTCTACCTGTTAACACAACTATTGAACTTAAGTTCACCAAAATACCTCCGTACACTGCACCGGAAGCTGTCTATCGAACTGCCCGGACTATGGGGATGAACAAAACTGTCAATAAGATGTACAGCCTAACTTGGGAATTTCCCGTAGATTCTGGGTTTTATTACCTTGTTAGGTTGCACTTCTGCGAGTTTCAACCAGAGATTATTGAATGGCATGAGCGAGTATCTCTTATTTTCATAACAAATCAAACCGCTGAGGAAGGAGCCGACGTTATGGTATGGAGTGGGAGTAGGGCTGTTCCGGTATATAGGGATTACACTGTGGCGATGTTTGACGAAGAAAGCGAGAAGAAAAAGAACCTTTCTATAGCCATAAAAGCAAATCCGGATGACTCGTTGACTAGTTACAATGATGCAATATTGAACGGTATTGAAATCTTCAAAGTAAGCGAGTACAGTGGCAATCTCGCAGGACCCAACCCCGACCCACTTCCGTCGACCCCTCCAACGGCTGTGCCCCAGCTACATTCGACAGAGTCGACGAATAACAGAACAACAATAATTGCCGTCATTGGCGGTGTTACCATACTCTTGATTCTTGGATTCTTGATTTTCCGACTAGCCAAAAGAGACAATGATTTCTGCAATTCAGCACAGGCCTCCGGCTCAACTCTACCGTGTAGTTTGTGTCGTTACTTCTCACTCACTGAAATTATAGCAGCTACCAACAATTTTGACAAAGTATTTATTATTGGTGTTGGAGGGTTCGGTGACGTGTACAAAGGGTATGTTAATGATGGGGCCACCCCCGTTGCAATCAAACGATTAAAACCCGGTTCTCACAAGGAGCCCAGGAGTTCAAGACAGAAATCGAGATGCTGTCTCGGCTCCGCCACCTCCATCTCGTTTCTTTGATTGGATATTGTAATGATGATAACGAGATGATTCCTGTGTATGATTATATGGCTCATGGGACCCTTCGTGACCATCTCTATAACACCAATTATCAGCCACTTTGTTGGAAACAACATCTCCAAATCTGCATTGGTGCAGCACATGGGTTGAACTACCTTCATACAGGTGCGACACATACAATCATTCATCGTGATATGAAGAGTACAAATATCTTATTAGATGATCAGTGGTTGGCCAAGGTGTCTGATTTCGGGTTGTCAAAATTTGGTCCCATTACGTCTAAGTCCCATGTTAGTACAGTAGTTAAGGGTACATTCGGATATTTGAACCCGGAATATTATCGCTTTCAACAACTAACTGAGAAGTCTGACGTGTACTCTTTTGGTGTGGTGTTGTGTGGAGTGTTGTGTGGAAGGCCACCAATCATACGTATGACTGAGGAGCATCCAATGGGTCTAGCAGCATGGGTCCTATAGTGCTATCACAATGGAAAGCTAGATCAAATTGTTGATCCATCTTTGAAGGATGAAATTGAACCAGAATGCTTGAAGAAATTTGGCGAGATTGTGGTGAATTGTTTGCTTGACAATGGAACCAAAAGACTACCAATGAATGATGTGGTTGGGGGTCTTGAGTTAGCATTGGAGTTGCAAGAAAGTGCAGAAAAAGATGTCAAGCTTGATTTGTTAGAAGAAATTGACGTGAAGGACTTTGATGAGCAAGCTCTGATCCTTATATCCGATGTCAATGAAAGTGATGACATGATTTTTAGTAGCAGTGGAAAAGTATCGAGTACTAATGGCAGTAGTCAAGTGACCATAGTAAGCCAGGGAAGTTTTGCTAGTAAGGATTCAGATGGATTGATGCCGCCCAGGGCAGTGTTTTCTGAGATTATGGATCCTAAAGGTCGATAAACAAAGGAAAAAAAAAAGTTGCTAGTTAATTTTTAATATGTCCAATCGTAACTGCCAAAGTCCTTACTTAATTTCCTCCTTGAATTATGAAATTTTCAATCTGTAGAACATTCCCTAATTTGCTATTGAGCCTTAGTCTTTTAAGTTCAAACGACAAGCACTCTGAACAAAATACTCACCTGATTTTTTGTGGCAATCCAAATACGACACATGCCCCACCTTTTTGTAGCAATGCCTCTACAGGGATTCCATGGGTTATGCATCATCCCGTGAAGTGATCTGCAAATAAGTTTTTCCCGGTCTTTTGTAATGTTTAGTTGCTATTTATATTTTGAGTGTAGTGGAAGACTAGTTCTGTTTTTGTGCTGTTGTAATTGTTTCTGTTTAGTCCAGTGTTGTCTTCAGGGTCTTGCTACTCTGGTTTAGTTTGTTTGAACTCAATTTTTTTGTGTCTGTACGTTCCCTTTCATTAATAAAATTCCCCTGTTATGTGAAATATATATATATATATATCTGGAACATCAAACTGTGACAGTGGCATCTGCAATATTTTAGCAACATAATCAGGCATAAAAGCATGATATAAAAGCTCCAAATTCCACCAATGCATATCCCTATTAATTAGATCGTAGCCACCTTCATATCTAGATTAATCACTTAACAGGCAAAATATTCTTGTGACAACTGATAAGAAGCAGAGTCCAAATCTTCTGTCTCATCAATCGTGCTCCACTTCATGCTCCACTAGTAAAACTTAGACAACTAGCTTCTCTCATTAAATGAGATAACTCTGACTTCAATGAGAGAGACTAGTTATCTCATTTAATGAGATATCTCATTTAATGAGATATCTCATTTAATGAGATATCTCATTTAATGAGAGAGGCTAGTTGTCCAAATTTTATTGGTGGAGCATGAAGTAGAACACAATTAATGAAACAGAGGATTTGAACTCTAAGAAGCACGATGGAGCCAAGGATCTTGAATTCTTGATAATCTCAAATAGATTCTTCATTTCCAATATTTCAGCAGAATGACCAACGTAGCATGCATAAAAAGAGCATTTATGATAATACTTGGCCTTCCAAATTCTTTCCAAAATCAAGTCTGGAGCATTTAACACCCTCCAATGCTTAGGGGGGGGGGGGGGGGGGGGGTTTTTTTTTGGAAAGGGAA
>NW_027069791.1:674806-719336 GCF_002906115.3 Quercus suber | reverse complement strand
GGGGGGGGGGGGGGGGGGGGGGGGGGGGGGGGGGGGGGGGGGGGGGGGGGGGGGGGGGGGGGGGGGGGGGGGGGGGGGGGGGGGGGGGGGGGGGGGGGGGGGGGGGGGGGGGGGGGGGGATGGGGGGGGGGGGGGGGGGGGGGGGGGGGGGGGGGGGGGGGGGGCACTATCATGCATTAACTTCCACACAAAAAGACTGATTTTATGAGGTACCTTCACTTTCCAAAGAAGATTCCACACCTCTGTTGGAATTAGGTAAGGCCTAGGGTGTAGGGAGGAGTTTTGAACAAAGTCCTTAAGGAGAAGCTTAAGCATTTTTAACCTTGTACCCCCCTAAGCTTGAGTGTTTCCATAGAAGTTTATCTGAGATAGTCCCTACCTTAGAGATGCGAATTCCAAGGATATCAGCACATTGAGGAGGTGGATAAATTTTTCTAACTAGATCAGCCTTCCAAATCCTATTATTATGGTCAATAAGGTCAGCAACAGTACTAGTAACCAGGTTTGGATTTTGCAAATTTTGGGTAGGGCATTTGAACCAGTTAGGGTGCTTTAGGGGATGTTAGATCCATCATCAACCCACCATCTAGTTTCCTTCAGATTTGAATTTTCCAATTTTATAATGTTTCTCCAAAACCAAGAATGGTGGGGTTTGGGAGAGCATTCATATATAGAGCACCTGGGGAAATATTAAGATTTAAGGGTCTTTACTAGCAAGGATTAGGGTTTTTGACTTATTCTCCAAAACTGGGAGGCAAGCATGGATTGGTTGATTAATTTGAATTTTTTAAGACCAATACCCCCTTCTGATTTGTTCATACAAACTGTATCCCAATTCAACATATGCATTTTTTTAACACCTTGATCATAACCCCACCAAAAGTCTCTGATAATAGAATCCAATTTCTTGCAAATAGTATCAGGACTTTGAAGCACGAAAAAGTGTACAAGGGGGTTGATTGAAGGACAGAGGAAATAAGAGTAGTTCTGCCAGCCTGGGAAAGAAGCTTTGCTTTCCATCCCTGTAACTTAAAAGTTAATTTGTCCACCAAGAAATGGAAGTCAGCTACCCTCTTCCCCCTTAATTTAAAATCTAGGCCAAGGTATTTGCTAGGGGTATAAACCAAATTAACTTGTAAAGACCTTGCAAAAGAGATTTGATCATCATTTGACATATTGGGGGAGTATTAAAGATCAGATTTAGCTAGATTTATACTTTGACATGAGAGAGCACAATACCAATTAAGGATCCTTTGGATACAATCTAGAGATCTATTATCCTTTTTGAAGAAAAGAATGGCATCATTAGCAAAGAAAAGGTGTGTAAAGGTGCATCCATTCTTACCTATTCTAATCCCTAAATCTCTTTCCTTTGTTCAGCTTCTAAAAAGGAAAGGGAAAGAACATTTGCACATAAAAGAAAGAGATAAGGGGATATGGGATCCCCTTGCCTTAAGCCTTTGGAAGGTGTAAAAGATTGTGTAATACAACCATTGACCAGCAAGGTGTATTGCATTGTTGTAACACACTCCATAATCCACCTAGCCCAATTAGGACTAAAGTTCATGACCAATAGAACAACCTTCAAAAAGTTCCAATCCATCCTATCATAGGTTTTACTCATGTCAATCTTTAGAGCCCCAAAACAATCTTTCCTACCCTTCATTTTGCCTAACATGTCAAAGATTTCATGCGCAATTAAAATGTTATCAGAGATGTTCCTCCCTTTAATGAAGGCATTTTGAAAGGGGGTGATGAGGTAGTCCATGAAGGGTTTAAGCCTATTAACTATAGTTTTGGAAATAACTTTGTATATGACATTGCATAAGCTAATAGGCCTAAAATGGTTGACATTCTCAGGACAATAGTTTTTAGGAATAAGAGTAATGAATGTTTGGTTGAGTGTTTTGAGTAAAGAACTAGTATGGAAGAAGACTTGTACATAGTTGAAGATGTCATTTTTCACCAAGTCCCAATACTCCTGATAGAAAAAGGCTGGAATTCCATCTGGTCCTGGTGATTTGAAGGACCTAAGTTGGAAGATGGTGAATTCAATCTCTTCATTTGTCACTGGTGTGGGAAGAGCCAAATTCTATCGGTTGGATATCTGCGGAATAGGCAAGGTTTTGATCTCCTCAAGAATATGGTCAACATCATTTGTAGTGGTCCTCCCATAAGATTGCTTGAAGTGTTGTAAGAGCAGTTGTTCAATTCCTCCCTGATCTTCAATTACTTCACCATCATCAGTTTTCAGTTGTAAGATCCTACTCCTTGCTCTTCTTTGCTTCACCACAATTTGGAAATATCTCATATTTCTATCTCCTAGATCCACCCAATTGCATCTAGCCTTCTGAGACCATATTACTTCCTCTCCGTGCATAAGTGGTTCAAGTTCCTCTCTAAACAGTTTTTCCTTTCTGACATCATCAACTGTGTGAATAGAATTTTGGATGGATTGCAATTGAGCTTGTTTTAGCCGAATGTCATTCTCAACTTTACCAAAAACTTGCTTGTTCTAACTGATGAGATCTTTCCCCACATTTGAAAGTTTATTCTTCAGCTGGTATGCCTTAGGACCAACTACCTTAAAATTCCAAGCTTTCTGGACTACTTCTTTGCATGTAGGGTGTGTCATCCACATTCTCTCAAATCTGAAGGGTCTACGCCTAAAGGATTGGTTGATTTCAAAATCCAGCAAAATAGGACCATGGTCTGATCGAATAATAGGAAGATTTCTAAGAGAGTAACCAAGGTAGGCATTCACCTAATCCACACTAGCAAATGCCCTATCAAGCTTTTCCATTACAAAATCTTCCCCATCCCTCCTATTCATCCAATTTGTTAGCTAAGAGAGTTACTCTTTTTTTTTTTAATAGGAAAAAAAAATGTAACCAAAAGATAAGCTTATTTCATAATTTGTATTAAGAAGTTGTATCATTTTAAATTTTGAATTTGATAGTAGAAAAAGTAGATGAGTGAGAATATGGGTTGTTAATGGGTTGGCCCCCCATTTTTACTTGGCCCATAGGTACAATGGGTTAGGCATAGTAGGTTGTTAACTAGTTAATGGGTCAGGTCAAGCTTGGCCGAAAAAGAAAATCCCAGCCCATGATCATACTCTTGGGCAATGCTTATTTTGTCTTTAGCATGCAGGGGTATCGGGTTGGGTCTAATGGGCTACCATGGGCTTGTATTAGCATCTTATTTTATTATTTTTTATAAGTAAAGAATCAATTTTTTATAAGGGAGGAATCAATCTATTTTTTTCAAGGAAAAAAAAAATCTAAAAATTTGAAACTTATTTAAAATTTTTTACATTCAAATCTATTTAATTTTTTGTTTTTTTGATGGAAGCCTTTTTTTTTATTAAGGCTTTAAATGGTTTTTAATTTTTTTTTTTGTTTTTTAATTAAAAAAAAATTCCAATGGTTAAATCAAAAGTTGCTAGGCTACTAAATATATATATATATATATATATTTATTAAACTAAGTTTAACATAATTACTTTAAGTATCTTGGTGGTTAAGAGTGTTCTTTTAAAAAATTCCCCTATAATGTTACAATTACCATGTAAAAGATATTACAATAAATCAAACTTGCTTTATGAGTTCGTGCATTACAACTAACAAGTAATTACCAATTTAATTATTTATCAAAAAATCAGAATAACCAATGTTAGTTAATTAAAATTATAAGTGTTTCTGCTAGTTTATGTAGGAAGTTCACAACATGGGGGAGCTAGGTGCATAAGAAAACCTGGGGTAACCCAAAAAAACCACTATTTGTAAGTTGGAGCAACACAATCACACATAAATAGCTTCTTCTATCTTTTTGACCTATTTTTACAAGACTTGACAACAACAAAAGCCCATATGATTAAGTACACATAACATTAATAACAACCCAGTTTTTAGCTCATAATTGTAATCTCGTGTTTTCAGAGGTTGTAATGCACTATAACGCCTCAAGCTTTAAAAAAAAAAAAAAAAAGGATCAAATTTTTTGGACCCCCACGTGCCTCACCTACCCCATTCACCACCACCACACATCACACTCCCTTACCTCCCTCTTTGGCCGGTGATAGGCCAAAAACGTATTAACCCATTGTGATAAATTAACCAATTAATTTAGCCAAGTGAATTAATTAAGTTAATTAACATGCAAACGCGTGGTAGCACAAACAAATCACCAATAAACTAAATATGTAGTGGAAAATAAATAACACGGTGATTTGTTTACGAATAGGGAAAACTTGATAGCAAAAACCCCACCGGATGATTTTCAGGTCACCACTCTCGAAATTCCACTATTATCACAACAAGCGGTTAAAAGAAAAGGAATCCCAAGTACCTTACCAACCTACAGTTGGACCCTTATCCCAATACCCAATTGGACTTGTTCTATAGTAACAATTTTCCCTTTTGATGCACGGTTCCCAGGTACATGACTAACCAATTGCATGAATCCTAGTACGCGACTTCAATCACCAACTAGAAAGAGTTGTTTGCTGTAAAGTTCTTCAATTCATCCATGATGAAGATTAAGAAGATGCTTGGTGATAAAACCCAAAGGTGTACATACACAGCAACTTCTTCAGAAGAGATGAACTAGGGCAGAACTTTGTCTCCAGTCACAAATTGCTTAAACAGACTTTGCTTAATGCTTGTGCAACTTGTGTATTCTTTAACGACCCTTAAAACAATCCTTTTATATGTCTAGGGTTAGGAGAAAAGAAGGCCCAAACACATAAAAACGGATCCCAACAAATCAGATCAGAAATTCTGATTTTGTAAACCTCGACAAATAGAAGCTGTTGAGAATCTGTTGAGTTAGCTGTCGAGCCACAAGCAAAACGGCTTCCTTAAACCTCGACACATACTAGCTGTCGAGCTTTAGTAACCTTGCACTTTCAGCTTGTTTTCTTGGACAAACTTGAAGGCTTCAACACTTGATCTTAAAACATAGTTTCTTGAAGTATTTCGACACATCCTAGATCTACCCAATTACAAGTAGAGTGCGTTTTTTCAAAGGATTAGCCAATTACATAAAATCATGACATATGTTCTTAACATATGAACCACATATGTCCTAATAGCCGGTCAACTAAGGTTTCATTTGGGAGTTCATAAGGGAATGAAATGAAATGATCATAAGGGAAATTAATGGAAAAGAATGGAATGGGATTAAGTAACCTTAATTGAATGTTTTAAAATAAAGGAATCGAATGGAATGTAAGTAATCTCGTTTGGGAGTAACATAAAGGGAATAGAATGGAATGAATTCATTTTATGACAATACTACTATTATACCCATATTTTAAAATAAATGGTTGAATATATAGGAGTATTTTGGGAGTTTAATAAAAAAATTCATTAAATCTAGTAAAAAATTCATAAAATCTAATTTCGTTCCCTTCCATTTCTCCCAATTTTGAGGGGATGGAAATTTGAGATTTTAAGAGAATAGAAAGGAATGAGTGTTCCCTTCTACCCATTCCATTCTTTTCATTAAAACTCCCAAACAAATGAATGAATGAATATTCTAAAATTATTCTTTTCATTTATTTCCATTTCATTTCATTCTCTCCTCCTAAACGAAGACTAATGGTTTTCTATACTTTTCTTTTTCCATTTCATACAAACACAACACACTTCTCTGTTTCTCCCTCACATTCTCCCACCGGTCCCCACTCCTCACCACGACCTTCACCATCTTTTCCAGTGAGATTTACCAGAAAAATCCTTAGAAATCTCTAAGGCATTTTCTTCTCTTTTATTTAAGGTAAAAACTCCTAATTTTTTTGGTGGATTTTTATACTTTTGCTAGAGATTCTCTTTATCTAAGCTTTTGGAGTGATAATCTTGTGTTTATGTATATAGGTTTTGATTTTGTGGACTTATTTGATAAGTGGGTTTATGGTTTCACAAATGGTGGCTGTCTAAAGTTTACTTATGGTGGAAATTTAGGGGTTTGGATTCTATCATGTGATAGTTGGTAAATCTAATTTCCATTACTATTGAGTTTATTTGGAGCTAGTTGAAGATTTAAAATTCTTGTCTTGGTAGATATTGTGATTTTGTTTCATGGGTCTCTCTTGATGATGATGTGTAAATCTTATGGAAGTTACTAATAAATTGTTAAGATTTTAGTATTAGGGAGATGATCTTGAATTAGTTAATTTTGTAAATTGGAGTCTATACCTTGTAAATAAAATTGTTGAGAAACTTTGGAACTGGAATACATTACTTGTGAGGTTAAATACTTAGGTTTGCCTAATTAATTTCTTATTTAGTGATCTCTAATTCATAGCTAGATGCAATGTCAAGCTTTATGCTTATTGTAATAGGTTTGCTTGGTGCTGTTTAGGTTCTAGCTAATCTCCCTTGGAGCTTGGAGAATTAGACTTTTGTGGGTTCAGGTAAGTTGCTTTTTAATGAGATTTTTGGAAAATAATAACATGGCATCAAACGTTTTTTTTTTGGGTTAAACACATTTTGGAAAATTATTTATGAAACTATATTTTTCTAAAAAGTGTTGTCTTGTGACCCTACTATATATGATTCTATATGAAAAGTGCATCATGTTTAATATTACATATGAGGAAATGCATGAATATGTGGCATGGAAAAGAAAAGCGTCTTTGAACTCCTTTGATAATAGCTTTCATAATTTGTGGTATTATTTGGAAATACTAAAGATGTTTTGTCTTAACTTGTATTATTTGGGAAATTAATAGAAAACCTTATTGCAAGGAATGATTTTAAGGACCTTGAGAATTTTATGGATATCTTGGTTATTGGGAAATTTTATGAAACTACTTGGAAAGTAAACTACGTATTTTGAATACATTTAATTTGTTAGATTCTGATGTGATTTTACATTGTACCACAATATTGGTGATTACCTCGTCTTTGTGACAACGCTTGTGTGACGTCAGATTACCCGGTATTTATGATGACAAGTTAGGATAGAGCCACTCACTTTGCATGATGTAGGTAAATCCATGATTGTGTGGGTGAGGCTCATACCCATAGGGCTAAAAGACCACATGCAAAAGGGGTACTGTATAGCGCATTCTTCCCTGTTGCCCATGGGAGGGAGAAGTAAATCCTTGAGGGTGTGGATGAGGCTAGGCAAGGCCAATAGAACACACGCAAAAGAGGTACTATATGATGCATTCTCCCCTGCTGGTCATGGGCAAGAGAGGTGAATTCTTAAGGGTGTGGGTGAGGCTGCTACCTATAAGGCCAATAGGCCACATGTCAAAAGAGGTACATATCGTGCTAGTGGTTTATGGGTTTTGACTTGTCTCTATGGTGGTATAATGTCTTTGTGACATTTCAGTCTTTGTGGTGGCTTGTCATATGGCTTAGGTTGGCCTTTCAGGTTTTTGGAACAATGTTGTTATGCTTACGCTATATATATGTATGTATATATATATATATATATATTATGTGGTTTCATGGTGATCATTTTTTTTTTGAAGCTTTGGGTGGCATTATTTAATCATTCTTATCATGTTATTATTGGAAATGATCTTGTAGTATTCAATTAGAACTTCCCATACTATAACATGTTTTGTAAACTATTTATCATCATGAAACTTGCATTTCTCCCATCCTCATTAATTATGCTAGGAGAAATTACAATTTACCGTCTTAAATTATACCCTAAATTACACTTTGCACCCTATACTTTTCGAATGCAAGCTTTTCACCCTAAACTATGACTCTTGTTACACTTTACACCCCAACATTAAGTTTGCTATTAACTTGGATGGAAATTCAAAGTTTAGGGTGCAAAGTGTAATCAAGAGAATAGTTTATGAAGGTAAAGTGTAATTTCTTATTTGTTTTTAAGGGATTGAGAAGAGGGGCAATTTGGTCTTTTTACATAATGTCATACTTTTCCATTTAAGTTAATGATAAACTTAACGTTGGGGTATAAAGTGTAACAAGGTTCATAGTTTTGGGTGCAAAATGTGCATTCGAAAAGTTTAGGGTGCAAAGTGTAATCTAGGGTATAGTTTAGGATAGTAAAATCTAATTCCCCCAATTATGCTACTTATTGGACTCCATCTTATCCCATTCTTTCACAAACTTTTTTAGAGTAGACAAAGATTAATTTGAGATAGGTTTTTGTGGCTAGTAATAGTTAGAATAACTGCTAATAGAGGCTGGATTTTTGTAATGGTGATCTTTAGATGATGTACATCCTAGAATAGGCTTGACTCATTCTATTATATCTAATAGTGGTTATGACTTTTATTTCCACTAATGGGATAAATTATTGATGTGTAATTATATTAATTCAGGCTTCCATTCTTTTGTAGCCAAATGGTTATTATAAGTATTGCATAGAGTTCTGACTTACTTTAGGAGAATCTTTAATGAAATTATTACGAAAATTCTTAATGTTGATACTTGGTATGAATTGTTTGGACTGGATTGTCAAAAAGGAAAAAACTACAAGTATCTTAGGGATGTATTTCTCATGCTCTGGACCCTTTTGGGTTTGGGGCATGACATGCATGCACTCAAGTGTAATTAATTTCACATGTTAGCCTAATAGTTTATTAGTAAGTTCTAGTTAGCTGAACTAGTAATATCTATTGTTATCAAATAAGAGACCTGGGGATTTGAACTTAGCACACCATAAAATGACTGGTGTCTAAACCTAAAATAAAGTGTAATCATCATAAAATGGATGTCATATATTGAAATTCTATTGTATACATAAAAAAGTCTTTTAATTCTATCTACAAGTGGGAATAGCATTTTAAATCAAATATTAATAAATTAATAAAACAATTGAGTGGGACGAGTACCCTTGAGTGCTACCTAGGATGGTGGAGGAAAAAAAATAAAAATAAAAAACCGTCCCAAAGTAGGGGTGGGGGAAAGGGGAGGAACGGGTGTGGGGAAAAAGTGATGGAAGAGAAAAATAAAAAACTAACCTTGTACCTATCATGTTGTCATTCCCATATGGAAGATCAAATATGCTTGCTAGGTGATTGTGTGTGTGTGTGATGAACAAGAGTTTTATTCACAAAACAAAGACATACTTACAAAGAGGAAACAAGAGCCTCACCCTTAATGATAAGCTCAAAGCAGGGAGGGCCAAATCCAACATCAAAAGACCCAAAAACATTGTTAAAAAAGGACCACTTAGCTAGAGAGTGAGCTGCTTTATTTGCCCCCCCTAGGGATCCAGCTAACTTGACAGTCAAGGATAAGCGAAATCAAGTTGAGAATTTCATTGCAAATACCTCTAATTCTCCAGGGAACCTTTTTGCAAGAAGGTGGTAGTGCGTCAACACAGTCTTTTGAGTCACTCTCCATGATCATTGTAGCTGCTTCAAATCTTTTTGCTAAGCTTAAGGCCCATTTAATGGCTTCTGCCTCTGCCAGGAAAGGGAGGTTGGTGTATGCTCTCTTAGCACAAGCAAATACCACTCCCCCTCTCCAATCTCTAGCAACAATTGCAATGGAGGAGCCACCATCCTTGAAAGCAGCATCAACATTTATCTTGATTGAATCTCTTGGGGGTTTCTTCCACCTTTGTATTGGTTTCAGCAATTGGAAGCCTGAATGGTTTGCCATGGACATTCTGTGCTCAACTATGGTCTTATCAACTTTCTAGCAGAGCTCAAGAGGATTAGTTTCTTGGCTTTCAAAGATAGCTTGGTTTCTAGCTCTCCAAACGGCTTCACAAATAACAACCCCAAATAAAGGAATTCACCCCTCTTGATCCCCTCAATATTGGCTTCAAAGGGAGGATTAAGGAAAACACCAATGAGATGAGAAGGAGAGTTTAAGTTCAAATTTTCTAACCTTAGTCCCCATTGGGAGTTAAACCAAACAACTGTCGTAAAGGGGGAAGAGATAAAAAGATGGAGGCTTGATTCTTCAGCATCCTTGCACAAAGGGCAAAGGACATCATCTAAATCACAGAATCTAGCTAAACAAGCTTTAGTAGGTAGGCAATTTGTTGCTATACGCCACAGGTGCATTTTATACCCCAATAGCTTTTAATTTGATTTAAAAATTGTTGGCTGACTCCTTTGGAAGGAAAAACCCAAACTTTTCCATGCTGATGACCTATCTAGACCAGTAACAATATTTCTCTAAACAAATTTTTTGAACATTAAGCTCAGACATTTTAACTTTACAAAATAAGAATAAATCATCAGCATAACAAAGTATGGAAATAGAAGGGGCATTACCTGAGACTTTGACAGCAAACAGACGACCAAGAGAGATTTCTATGTTGATTAGCCTCATTAGCACTTCACTACCTAAGATGAAAAGGTATGGGGATATGGGATCCCCCTGTCTGATCCCCTGGGAAAGGATAAAGCTTGGGCATTGGCCACCATTGAGCAGAATTGAGAATTGGATAGTAGAGAGGCATTGTTTGATCATAGTTGTGAATTTAGCGCTAGACCCAAATGCTTTGAGCAGAAAAATTAAGAAGTTCCACTCTAAACAATCATAAGTTTTTTGAAAATCCAGCTTGACCACCAAAAAACCTTTCTTTTTTTTATGTTTTTTTAAAACTGTGCACTACTTCCTAAGCAAGGGCCATATTTTTTGTTATCTAGCGATTTGGCACAAAAGCTACTTGAGCAGGATCCACCATTTTTGATAGGAGAGGTCTTAGCCTGTTATGATGAATTTGGAAATCACCTTATAGCACACATTGCACAGACTAATAAGCCGAAATTGGCTAAAATTACTTGCTCCCTTTTTCTTTGGATGAGAGAGATGAAGGTTTGATTAAACTCTTTAAGCAACCATCCATCTCTAGAAAAACTTTGGGTGGCTGACATAATTTGATCCTCTACGGTCTCCCAATAGTGTTTGTAGAAAAGTGCTAGAAAATCATTTGGTCCAGGGGCTCTAAGAGATTTCATCTCAAACATAACTTTCGTATTTTGTCTCTCATTAGCACCTTACACAGTTCTTCGTTTTTGATATTTGAGATGCATGGCTCTATTAAGTTGTATAGATTTTCCAGAATATTTGGAGAGCCAGTTTGATATAGAGCCTTGAAGTTCTCATTAAAATACTTCTGAATGTTTGCCCCATCATTTATCCAAGAACCATCTTTCAATTTGATCTCTTGAATACAATTTCTTCTTCTTCTGATTAAAGTAGAGAGATGAAAGAAGCAAGTATTCCTATCACCCTCTCTTATCCAAAGCTCTCTAGATTTTTGTTTCCACTTTAGATCCTCCCTTGCCAATCATTCATCAAGTTCTAAATTCAAAGAAGCTTCAAGCTCCAAATTTTTTTTTTTTTTTTTGTGGCCTCTAAACTCTAAATTTGTGCTATCTTCTGCTCCAACTCTTTAATTCTCTCTCTTGAATTTCCAAAACAGCTCTTATTCCATCTTTTTAGGTCCCTCTTAGTTGCATCCAACTTTTTGGCCAATTTAAGGCTTTGTGGGCCGTCTACTCTCGTTTGCCAAGCATTTTCTACTATTTCTTTACTTGTTTCATCCTTAGTCCACATAGCCTCAAAACGAAAAGGCTTGTCAAGATTTGAGTTCTCCATATAAGTATCTAAAGGGATTGGGTTGTGATCAAAATTTGCATAGACAAAATGCCGAATGCCTGCCTTAGGGAAGAGAGTCTGCCATTCTTGATCACATAAGCATTGGTCTAACCTCTGCCTAATATTTGCAAGACCTTCACGTCTATTGGACTAAGTAAAGGACGGACCAATGAAATCTAGATCAATGGCACCCGTGTTATTTATAAATTCCCTGAGACTACCTTTTTTTTTTTTTCCTTTGAGCCCTTGATACTATTAAAATCATCCATTACTGCCCAAGATCCTGAAAAAGACTTTGCCAAGTCTTCCACCTTTGCCCAAAATTTTTTTCCTTTTGGCTCTCCTAGGAGGACCATTCCACAGAACAACATCCATGGAAATCTTCCTGGGTCAAAGTAAATTAGTGAAGCAATTACATTGTTATCTGAATAGACAACCTCCATATCAACGCCCATTCTCCAAAACAGAGCTAAATCCCCGCTATCCATTGGCTTCCACGTAAAAACATCAAAGAAGTTTAATTGGTTTTGATTCTATTAATTCTAGGAGATTTGACTTTTGTTTTAGATAAGAACACCAGATCCGGGTTTACTCGTATCAGCTCCTTAAGAGCACTAATTTTTGAATCTCTACTATACCTCTACAATTCAAGCTAAAATATGCATGGTGAGAAGGATGGAAACCTCTGCTTAACTACTCAACGCAAAGTAAAAAAAACACAAACAAGACCCAGCATAAACTAACGAAATAGAAGGTAGAATAAAGCTTACCGATTCAGAACGACGATCCACCCATTGACTATGGACTTTGGGCTACTTCAACAACCAGACCCATGAAAGGCAAACAACCAGCTGTACAGAGACAGCAAACAAAGCCCACGGAGGAGCAAGGATGGCCACCTCCTGAGCAAAACCACAAACGACAGGGAAGTTCGATGCACGATAGCAAGGAAGCTTATCTTACGCCGAGAGAGAAAACGAAGAACTTATTATTCCAACTATCTCAATCTTTGAAGATCAAATATGCTTGCTGGGTGATTATGTGCTTTTTTTTTTTTTTTTCATTATTATACATCAAACATAATATATCTTTGATTAAAAAAAAAAATCATAATATAACATGTCATAATTACGAAAAAAATTATAAAAAATTGTTGCGTCTAGAATTATTGTTGCATAATAAAATATTCCTCACACAAAAAATCTTCCGCTTCGTTTCAATCGTTACAGGCAATTTGCTTGTCTCCAATGGCTTTCATTATCTAGTGCAAATTCCTTGAGCGCACGTCAGCAGTGAGACTTTTCTTTATATCATTACTGGCAACTGCACGTCTGTGTCCGTGCCTTCTGTTGTTGGTTTATATTATCTTATCTTATCTTTATAGCTTTTGTATTCTCCATAAAAGAAACCAGAAACTTAGACATTTTGATTTTCGAGTGCATTATCAAGTTTCTAATCATTTTGTAGTTTCTTCCTCAAGACATTTCAAGTCTCCCCTGCCCCACTTCTCATGAGTAGAAAGCAACTTTACTGGTATTGACCATTCGTGATTCGTGGTCATCATCCAACTAAAACGATGGTATTAACTATTAATGAATTTCGTACCCTAGTGTCCTCTCCCTCTCCCTCTTCCTCATATCTAGTACTCTTCTTCTTCTTTCATTTTCTTGCTCTTCTTATTAATCTTTGTTTTCCTAGCCAATATTGTTGTGTTTTACTTTTGTCAGATAGACGAGTCTAAAACAAAAGACTTTATCAATTGAGTCAATTGAAACTCATGAAAAAAAAAAAAAAATCTTACGTTTTGGTCTATTAATATTTATGTGATGTAAAACATACAACTAATTCCTAGATCATAGTAAGTGCCTCAAGTCAAATAGCAAAAAATCCAGAAAGTAGGAGTCAATAGGTTGACAATGACGAAATTGCATGAAATTTGATGACATAAGTAATCCCCATCATTGATAATTTAATAAATTGTGATAATTTATTTAAAATGTTTTTTTAAATGATATATGATTTTTTTATTAACAAAATTATTTACTAAAAAATAGTACTTTAACACTAATAAGATTTTCATTGAGTAATATTCTTCTTTTTAGAAGTTTTTTAGTTATAGGACTATAATAATAGTAGAAGAACATGGCAATTAATTAGAATATTTACTTAGTGTGCCTAACTTTTATTATATAATATATAATATTTAAATAAGAAATTTCCCAAACCAGTCATTATAGGCTTTTGATTGAGTCAATAACAAATTGGAGTTATTGAGTCTAGGTAGTTCTTTAGCACGATGGTTGTTAGGACATATGTGATTTGATGTTAGGAACATATGTCAAATTAGAATTGGCTAATCCTTTGACAAACGCACTTTACTTATAATTAGGTAGATCTAGGATGTTTTTAATACTTCAAGGAATAAGATTTCAAGATCAAGTGTTAAAACCATGTAAATCTATCCAAGAAACAAGTGAAGAAGTACTGGATTTTAAATCTCGACAGTTAGCTTGATAGCTAGTATCTATCGAGGTTTAAAAGCTGTTTCAGCCCGTGGCTTGACAGCTAGCTCGATAGATACCCTATCTGTCGAAATTTATGAAATTCAGTTTTTCAAAGTTGATTTCAATTCAATCCGTGTGTACATGTTTAGGCTTTCTTTTCTCACAACCCTAAACATATATAAAGATTATTTTAAGGGTCGTCAAAGGTTGCACAAGTGTGAAGCAAAGTTTTGTTCATGCAAATTGTGATCAGAGACAGAATTTGCCATAATTTATCTTTCTCTTGAAGAAGCTGCTGTGTTTGTACACATTAGGGTTTTGTGACTAAGGAGTTTTGTGATCTTCATCGTGTGATGAATTGAAGAACTTTGCAGCTAACATCTTTCTCAAGTTGGTGATTAAGTCACATACTGAGATTCACGCATCTATTGGTTAGTTACGTACTGGGAGCCGTGCATCAAAAGGAGAGATTATCACTACATGTTGGAAAATTTAGACAACAGTTGATAGAATTAACAAATTTTAAACCCGAGTTGTTAATTAGATTTATTATGAATAAAACTTGTTAAAACAAACAAACATTAATATCATGTCAATAATGAATGCAGCAGAAAAGTAAATAAGACAAGATATGATGACCCAGAAAAACCAATGAAACAAACTAGTTTCACAGTAAAAAACTTAGGGGAAACCTTCCCGAAAAGCAATCCACTGTAGTAAAGAGAAGTTTTAGATCTAGTACAAAACCTTTATCCCTAGACTCTACAATCCCCGTAGATGAACTCACAACAGAAACCTTCTACTGCTTCAGAATCTCTGAACTCTTCAATATATGAACGCCACCCTTTCATGATGCACGAATCCCAAGTATGTGACTAACCAATTGCGTGAATCCCAGTACGTGACTTAATCACGAACTAAAAGAAGATTGTTGGCTGCAAAGTTCTTCACTTCATCAACAATGAAGATCAAGAAACACTTGGCTACAAAACCCTAAGACGCAAAGATGCAGTAGCTTCTTTCAAAGAGAATAAGGCATAGGTCACCTTTTGCATATGTTCTCCTTGTACTATCTTATGTGACGGCCTCTAAAATTAGTCTTATATAGCTCTAGGGTTTTGAGAAAAAGAAACCCTACACAAATACAAAAGCCTGGCCCAAAAATAAAAAATCTAAATTTTCGTAATCTTGACAGATAGCAAGTGTCGAGCAGGTGTCGAGGTTTAATGAGGCTCGACAGATACAGCTATCGAAGAGGTGTCGAGGAGACAGAAACTTTCTCAATCGATCCACCAGGTGTCGAGGAGGTGTCGAGATTGAAACTTGATAGATAGCCAGCTGTCAAAAGGTGTCGAGCAGCTGTCGAGCTATCTGTCCATAGGTGTCGAGCTATCTGTCCAGCTTTATTGAACACCTTTTCTTCACTTGTTTCTTGGTCCAATCTTCATAGCTTTAATACTAGACCTGAACAACATGTTTCTTGAAGTATTAAACACATCTTAAATCTACCCAAATAAAAGTAAAATGCATTTTGTCAAAGGATTAGCCAACTACATAAAATATGTCCTTAACAATCTCCCCATTTGGCAATCCGTGACAAAACCACAACAAACAAATGAACGTATAAGAGAAGTTATAAATCACTCAATTGATACTCACTTGTTGAATACAATAAAATCTATCTTAACACAAACTCTTGAAAAATTTTGCAAGAAGAGAGTTTATGGCAAGTAGACTTTGACAACCTATATCTCTGAAACACTTTATACAAAAACTCATCAAGGCATCTTGTGTGAAATAGAAATAATATATTGCATACAAAACATATGTATGAAGATAGAAAAGAAACAACACATGTAAAGGTAGGTGAAAGAAACATACATCAACATATAAAGAAGATAAGCACAATGTATTTAAACAATGGTCACAAGACCCAAGGTACAAGAAGAAGGAAGTAAGCACTCCCCCTAACAAGATGAAACACAACTCCTCCTTATAGAGGCATGTATTTCTCTCCCTAACATGTAGAATCTTCAAAAAGAAACCACATATCCACAATTTCTCCCCCTTTTTGTCATGATTGACAAAAGGTACAAGAAGCTAAAAGGCTTCACCCAAGAAACATAAAGATGATCGAGAATGATCAAGGGGGTACAAAGAAATCCATATAAATGCATGAATGTAATGAAATAAGATGCCATGGATGACAAGATAAAAGAAAGATACAAAACATGTGAAAAACAAATCTCTCAACAAGAAAAATGTTAAGCACATAAATCCCAAAACACACACATATACTAAACAATTCTAACCAATTTTATACTTTAAAAACAAGTCAAGACAGTTTAGTGAGCATACATTAACGCATGTAAAACCTTGTGATGGCTAAATCACATTGTACCTGCACATGTATCAAGAGTAGCAAAGAATATTGCGTGTTGTGTGTGAAAAATATTGCAAGATTGCATAAGCGTATACATGTTATGACGATTTGAGAGAATCACTTTAACTCACACACAATCATAACTGTTTGATGGGGACTATCACCTTTGAGGTACATCTTATAACTCTCACATCTCCTAGAAAACACGCTTGCAATCATATTTAAAGCATTTTAATCTTTTTGCTTTTTTTTTCTTTGCATATTTTCTTTTAAGCATATCATGCATGGGCATATATAAGAGAGAAAAGAAATACCCAGCATGTTAAGCATAGACATTGCACTTTTGCTATGCCGAAGCATACGGATGTTTTTGACATTGCACTTTTACTATGCCGAAGCATACATGTATCATATTATGATTGGCGGGCAACAGTGGTGAGATAGTTATGTATACATTTCTCTTAGGATTTTCTAGTACTACCTGTCAAAAAGAGTGATACGAGTGTTGAGTTTAAGAGATAACTTAATCTTACTCATCACAAACAAGAGCCACAAAACTCACTTGCTTAGTTGTGCATAGAGATGCTCATCTAAGCTACAAAAGATACAAAGTTTAGAAAACTTTGTTTCAATGGCCATTTAAGGTACACAAGTACCAATGTACACAAAACACACACTGTTTTTGTATTTTTCTGATTTTTCATTTTTAATTTTATTTTGAAAACAAAACAAAATAAAAACTAAACAACCATTTTTTTTTTTTTTTTCAACATGAAAGCAAAAAGAAAGATGCATATGCATGAAGATATGATAGAAAAATGCAGATGCATGAAAGCATGATTCCTAAAGCAGATAAGAAATCAAGCAAAGAAAGTACTACTTTAGATAGAAAGAATTAAAGCAAAGGACAAACAGAAAAGACCATTAAATCTTAGGCTCTTTTCTCACCCACACAGCACGAGTCTTTAGCCATGAAGATGAAAAGACACGTGTCTTAGTATGTCTACTAAAGGACATAGAAGAATTAAGATTCTCCTGAAATTCAGTTAAAAAACTCAAAGCTTTTATTAACTCTCCAAACAAAGGTATAGGTCCTTGAGAGGAAACCTGTGACTGTTTGGACAATTGCTTATGAGGATACAACTTAAAGCAATTAAGACGAATATGTCCAGAAACACCACAATAGTGACAAACATGAGGCTTAACAAAGGATTTAGAATTAGCTAAATCAGCTTTGGATTTCATACATTTATTACCTTTCTCAGATTATGGCATAAAGACAGTCCTTGATCCAGAAGCCGTGGAAGAGGAGAGGCTGGAGGAAACAGCATATCCTAAGCCAGTCTTATCAGAACTAGGCTTTTGAGCACTCAAGACCTCATCAAGTTTTGCACTAGACATCCTCTCTATTTGAGTTCTTGCTTGACTAAGCTTAACCTCAAGATTCTTGACCTTCTCTTCTAATGAGGTGGTCTCCACAATAAGAGTCTCAACTAACCTTGTAGTCTCATCTAACTTGACTAACAGATCAGCTTTTTCAGTTTTTACCTCATTAAGCTCTTTTCTACAAAGATGAGAAGTCTTTTCAGATTT
The DNA here is from genome assembly GCF_002906115.3 of Quercus suber. Classification (NCBI taxonomy): domain Eukaryota; kingdom Viridiplantae; phylum Streptophyta; class Magnoliopsida; order Fagales; family Fagaceae; genus Quercus; species Quercus suber. Next base: position 701,298 of record NW_027069791.1, on the reverse strand, counting down.
TATGAATTTAATGCATAGCTTATCATAGGCTTTCTGAAGGGTCATCTTTTTGGGTACTTTATCATCAAAAGAATCCTTACTATCACTAGCACTCTCCACAATCACCTTATTGGTTGTGGCAACAAAGGCCATAACGTGACGACATTCATCCACAAACTCATCAGAAGAGTCATCTTCAGTATCACTCCAGGTAGCAACCAACCTTTTATCTTTTGACTCATTGGTCTTTTCCTTCATGAGGTAGTTTGGACACTTTATCCTCATCTGACGAAAACCTTTACAATCATGGCATTGGATGAGGGGTTTCTCATTCTTGCCCTTCCTAGAGGATTTAGGTTTCCTAGGAGGTTTACCTCTATCTTTTTTCCTAAACTGAAGAAGCTTGACAATTTCATCAGTTATGAAGGTTAGATCCTCATCCTCATCTTTAAAGTCCTTAGTCTCTTCCTCTATACCCTTAAGAGCCAAGTTTTTACTCTTTCTACCTTTTCCCATTGAACCTAATCTCATCTCATAGGTTGAAGGTTCCCTACAAGCTCAATCAAAGGAATTTGAACATTGTCCTTTACTTCTTCAATGGCAATGATCTTGGCATGGAATCTTTCAGGTAAGGACCTAAGGATATTTCTAACAATCTTGGATTCTACAATACATTCTCCAAGGTTGAAGGCAGAATTCACAATATCCTTGAGTTTGGCATAGAACTCATCAAATGTCTCATCTTCCTCCATCCTTATTTCTTCAAAACTACTAGTAAGTCCTTGAAGTTTCACAGTCTTTAGTGCCTTGGTACCTTCATAGGTGGTTTCAAGAATTGTCCATACTTCCTTGGCAACTTCTATGAACGATATCTTTTAAAATTCCTCATTTGTCACCCTACAAAAGAGAGCATTCAAAGCCCTACTGTTGAAATTTGCCACTATGATTGTTGCATCATCCCAATCCACTGGCGCTTCCTTTGGCTTAATCCAGCCAATTTTAATAGCTTGCCATACCTGTTCACCTAGAGCCTGCAAAAAGACTTTCATACGAACTTTCTAGTACGCATAATTAGTTCCATCAAATAAATGAGGAATTAAAAGAAACTGTCCACGATCCATGACAATAGGGGTCAAGGGTCACACTCAGGAAATTAATCCAATCAGAGTGAACCTGCTCTGATACCACTTGTTAGAAAATTTAGACCCCGGTTGATAGAAATAACAAGTTTTAAACCCAAGTTGTTAATTAGATTTATTATGAATAAAACTTTTTAAAACAAATAAACATCAATATCATGTCAATAATGAATGTAGCGGAAAATTAAATAAGACAAAATATGATGACCTAAGAAAACCAATGAAACAAATTAGTTTCATAGTAAAAAACCTAGGGGGAAACCTTCCCGAAAAGCAATCCACTATAGTAAAGAGAAGTTTCAGATCTAGTACAAAATATTTATTCCTAGACTCTACAATCCCCGTAGATGAACTCACAGCAGAAACCTTTTACTGCTTCAGAATCTTTGAACTCTTCAATATATGAAAGCCACTATTTGATGATGCACGAATCCCAAGTACGTGACTAACCAATTGCGTGAATCCCAGTACGCGATTTAATCACCAACTAGAAGAAGATTGTTGGCTGCAAAGTTCTTCACTTTATAAACAATGAAGATCAAGAAGCACTTGGTTACAAAACCCTAAGGCGCAAAGACGCAGTAGCTTCTTTTAGAGAGAATAAGGCATCGGTCACCTTTTGCATATGTTCTCCTTGTATTCTCTTATGTGACGTCCTCTAAAGTCTTATATAGGTTTAGGGTTGTGAGAAAAGAAACCCTACACAAATACAAAAGTCTGGCCCAAAAATCAAAAATCTAAATTTCTGTAACCTCGACAGATAGCAGGTGTCGAGCAGGTGTCGAGGTTTAATGAGGCTCAACAGATACAACTATCGAGGAGGTGTCGAGAAGGTGTTGATGAGACAGAAACTTTCTCAATCGATCCACCAGGTGTCTAGGAGGTGTCGAGATTGAAGCTCGATAGATAGCCAACTGTTGAGAGATGTCGAGCAGCTGTCGAGCTATCTGTCCATAAGTGTCGAGCTATCTATCCAGCTTTATTAAACACCTTTTCTTCACTTGTTTCTTGGTCCAATCTTCATGGCTTTAATACTAGACTTGAATAACATGTTTCTTAAAGTATTAAACACATCTTAAATCTATCCAAATACAAGTAAATTGTATTTTGTCAAAGGATTAGCCAACTACATAAAATATGTCCTTAACACTACAAAACAAGTTCTATTGGGTATTAAGGTAAGGGTTCAACTGTAGGTTGGTATAAGGTACTGGATTCTTTTACTTGTAACCACTTGTTTTGGTAATAGTGGATTTTCGGAAGTGGTGACCTTAAAATCACCCCGTGGGGTTTTCGCCGTGTAGGTTTTTTCTATTCATAAACAAATCACCTTTTCAATTTAATTTTTGTTGTGTTTAGTTATTTTGTGATTTTTTTTATGGTACCACGCATTTTGCATGTTAATTGAATTAATTAATTAACATGGCTAAATTAATTGGTTAATTTATCACTAGGGGTCAATACATTCTTGGCGCCTATCAAATGGTATCAGAGTAAGCACACTCTAATTAGGGTTTAATCTTTGCTGTGTGATCCCTTGACACCTATTTGTCATGGATAGAGGAAAATCTCTTATTATACCTCCTTTATTTGATGACATTAACTATGCATACTGGAAAGTACGCATGAGAGCTTTCTTGCAGTCATTGGATGAAAAGGTGTGGCAAGCTGTGGAGATAGGTTGGATGAAGCCTACGGAAGCACCAGCTGACTGGGATGATGCTAAGATCAAGGCAGTAAACTTCAACAACAGGGCATTGAATGCTCTATTCAATGCAAACACAAATGAGGAGTTCAAGAAAATATCCTCTGCTAAAACTGCTAAGGAAGCATGGACCATTCTCCAGACAACCTATAAAGGAACCAAGGCTGTTAAGGATTCAAAGCTTCAAAGGCTTACTATGAGCTTTGAAAATATTAAGATGGAGGAGGATGAGTCATTTGATGAGTTCTATGCCAAGGTCAAAGACATAGTGAACTCAGTTTTTAATCTTAAGGAAACCATTCCTGAACCTAAGATTGTGAGAAAAGTGCTCAGATGTCTACCAGAGAGATTTCATGCCAAGATCACCGCGATTGAAGAATCAAAGGATATTGACAAAATTCCTTTGACAATGTTGGTTGGCAATCTACAGACCTATAAGTTGGGTTTGACAAGGATCAAAAAAATCAAGTAAGAGCAAAAGCATGGCATTGAAGGCCAAGAGTAGTGACATTGATGAGTCTTCAGATGATGAAGATTCTAAGATGAAATCCTATATCATGGGGCAGTTCAAGAAGTTTATGAAGAATGCCAACGCGAAAGGATTTGACAAGGACCGAAAGTAATCCAATTCTTCGCAGTTCAAGGGCCAAGACAAAGAGAAGAAGGATGCTAGGGATGGCGGTCAATACATTGTTCCCTCATGACCAAAATTCTTTAGGTGTCAAGACTTTGGTCACATGAAACAAGAGTGCCCTACGTATCTTAAGACTATTGGGAAGAGCAAGACACTTACTGCTACATTGAGCGACACTGAGCCTGAGGATGATTTTGATAATGAGAATGATGGAATCTTGAATGCCTTCACTGCCATTGTAAATCCTACTAAAGGGATTGTTGAAGATGTGGATGAAGAAGAGGAATTGGTGGAGTCTAAGTTTGAAAAGATGGATCAGCAAGATGACATCCACACAGCTAATGCAAAGTCATACAAGGTCTTAGAAAAGTATGAGAAGTTGTATAGGTTGGCCACCAAGAAGCTCAGTGACGTGGTGCTTGAACGAGAAGAAATCTCCATAAATTTTGATAAAGCTAATCAGACTATAGGAGCACTGAGATTTGAGAGTAACTTCTTGGTTGAGAAGACCAGGAAGCTTGAGGCAACTGTTACAAGTCAGAGCTCAATTGGAAAGGATTTCAAGTGCAAAGCTTGATAAGATGCTCAGTCTTCAGAAATTTGCTTCCGATCGAACCGATTTAGGGTATGATTTCTCTTCTTCTAGTATTGCTACTTCTAGTACTATTGTTTTTGTTCCTTCTACTAATATTGAAACTGAGAACAATAACGTTAAAAATGAATTAGCTAGTGAGAACATAGATAAGAGTAAATCTATCTTAGAAGCACCCCCTAAGCTTGATAAGAAAGAGATTAATAACCCTAGAGCTAAGAAGGGAAATACTCAAAAGCCCAAACAGAAAAAGCAGCATTTCTGTCATCACTATGGAGCAGATGGACATACTCGACCTAATTGCTACAAGTGGTTAACCACTCAACAGAGCAACAGTATGATCTCATCGGGAAACCAGAATCAACTTCCATCCTCCTTTGCTCCTCTTGGAGATTTTCTCAAAGCCCTCATATTCCTTTCGAACTTGAACGGTTTCAATTCTTCCCCCTCACCACCGGAACAAGGGTGTGCTAAACGAAAAGGTTCTTCCAAGGTGTGGAAGGAAAAGGGCTCCAAGTGATTTAGTCATTTATTCTCTCTCTCCCTTTCTGGTTTTTGTTTTTGCATTACTTGTGTGTTTTTCTTTTATATTTTGAATCAATCTAGTTTTATGCATTGCTTTGTTTATCATGTTTTTGGTTGTTTCTTTTCAGTTTTGCTATAAGTTGTTTTTCTTAAAAAAAAAAAAAATATATATATATATATACACACACACACAAAAACAATGTGTATTTGTATACATTGGTACTTGTGTACCTTGGATAGCCATTGAAACAAAATTTTATAAACTTTGTATCATTTATAGCTTAGATGAGCATTTATATGCACAACTAAACAAGTGAGTTTTGTGTATCGTGTTTGTGATGAGTAAGGTCTCTTGTACTTAACACTCGTATAACTCTTTTTGATGGGAAGGACTAGAAAATCCTAAGAGAGAGGCATAGATAACCATCTCACCACTGTTACCCATCAATTATGAAATGACATTTGTATGCTTCGACATAGCAAAAGTGGAATGTCAAATGCTTAACATCATTGGGTATTTCTTTTCTATCTCTTATATGCCCATGCATGGTTCGCTTAAAAGAAAATATGCAAAGAAAAATAAAAGCAAAAAGAATCAAAATGCTTTATATATGATTGTAAGCATGTCTTCTAGGAGATGTGTGAGTTATAAAATGTATCTCAAATGTGATAGTCCCCATCAAACAGTTATGATTGTGTGTGAGTTAAAGTGATTTTCTCATATCTCAAATCGTCATAACATATAGACACGTATGCAATGTGATTTGGCCATCACAAGGAATACATGTGTTAATGTATGTTTACTAAATTGTCTTAACTTGTTTTTGAAATATAAAATTGGTTAGACTTGTTTAATGTGTGTGTGTGTTTTAGATCTATGTGTTTCACATTTTTCTTGTTGAGAGATGTTTTTGAGAGCTTAAAATGTTGTTTGGATCTTTGGTTATGTAGCATGCTTGATTGCATTCATATCTATGTTTTTCTCTTCTTGAAAAACTATTTTTGAGCAATCTCGATAGTTGCTGGATACCTCTTGACAGCTAAGCTATCTATTGAGACCCTTTAGCTACTTTTTATTGCATTCTCGATAGCTTCTCGATAGCTGCTTGATCCATTGAGATACTTTCTGGTTGCTCAATAGCTTCTCAACAACTGCCTTGATCCATCGAGATCCTTTTGCTGTGGACACCTCTCAATAAATCTTGGACATCTCTTCAACAACTTTCTCACGTGTTTTAAAGCTCAACAACTCTCAACACCTCTCGATTTGTCGAGATTTATGAAGTTTCTATATGAAGGATCTGCGCGACATTTCTCTCATTCCTCTTCGATCTCTTTCTTGATACTTTCAGTCTTTTCACCTTCCCAAACACCTCTCAATCACTCCAAACTTCTTCCTCACTCAATCTTCAGTCTCAAGATCATTTTTCTTCATCTGGTATGTTGCTTTCTTACTCCTTATTATGCATTTCATGACCTTTGACCTAACTTTTGGGATTTTTAATAAACTTTGGGGTTTTTTCAAAATTTTTGAGGTTTTTGTGAAATTTTTGGGATGGGTTTTTGTTTCAATGATTTAAAATCATCATGCATTGCATTTCATGAACATTATAATTATATTTTCATGCATTATAGATGTGTGCTATATATGTTAATCTACTGTATGCTGTTAGGTTTGGATTGTGATGAACTCATGATGTATTTAAGTATGCATGTTACATGTTCTTGCATTTTCATGCATACATACCTTTCAATTCTTTATATTCTTATATATTGCTGTTGTTGGTACTTTTCTGATTGTCACTCTCTCTTTCTTGTGTTAGTCTACTCTATGGCACCTAAATGCAAATCTACTCTGTCCTAGAACCCTCTGCATTCTGGGGGCATCTTCTTCTTCTGATCCTACCCCTTCCTTTATACATTTCTGTAATGATAAAGCCCGAAAGGAATTTTTGGAGAACTTTTCTTGGTGAGGCATTCATTTGGAATGCCACGTCATTTTGTCAGATTTTACCAACATTGACCTTCCCACTGTCATATATAGTTGGGGTTGGGGTCACTATGTGACATCTCGGTCACTTTTTCCTTTGTGATCATACGGGAGTTTTACTCCAATATGCATGGAATCGATACTTTTGTACCTCATTTCTTTTATACCATTCGGGGTATACACATTGTAGTTACTCCGAATATTGTATCAGAGGTACTACAAGTTCCTAGGGTAGCGCATCCTAACTACCCTGGTTGTTGATGTCTCGGAAGCCTGAAGATGGTACTACATGATGCTCTCTTGATGGAACAGAAACTAAACTGTTAGTTCCGGGTAGTAAACCTCGAATCCACGAGGGGTTCCTTGAATCCACAAGGTGATAAAATTGGAATCCACCAGAAGAGAATTTGACAAAACATCTGTGTTTATTGATAATAGTCTAACTTGTCTCTGACGGCTACAAAACATATAAATACTGAGAAAAAAACATTTAAAACCCTAATTCGCACTAATTAAGCGATTAGGTGACAAAATTTCTGAATTTTACCAAAAATGGCAAAATTGAGTTAAATGTAGAATCATAAACTACTGATCTTAAGGGTCGTCCCAAAACAGACGGAACTTTATTCTGACTTTTAAACTAAAAGTTATTAAGGAAAAACAATTATTACTATAAATAGCAAAAACACTGTTTTTGGGGCCTTAATGAAGGAATTTGCCTAAATTTTGGCGATGTTCTTGGTATCATGAGTTTGGATCAGAACGCCGTTTCCCTTTAATCTGCCAAATTTCATGCAAGTCCGACATTGTTACCCCTGATGGCCCCTACTAGCACCTCCCTTTAATCTTGTGTTGTGACTTCCTACGCTCCTGCTGCTCCAGGAAGGCATGTACTGTCTGTTCTACATCAGTTGTGCTCGTCTATGGACTGTGTCCAAAGACAAACTCTCATCTCTCTTCTGTGAGACACCTTCTTCTTGGGGTGACTGTCAAAACACCCTTTGCTCAAGCTTTGCAAAAAGTCTGAGCTTCCTTAACATGGTGATGACATTTGTTCTCCATCATTTGTCTCACTATAACTCCATTACAGAGCCTCATTCTTAATTTTCGTTGTCTGTCTTAGAGGATATCTCTATCGACTTCCTTTCTCACTTCATTTTATCCCTTATAGATGTCTATAGGGATACAGTAACCCATGATAAGCTCATTTTTCCTTCGGCTATCACGCGGATCCTTCACCATTTTTCCATCTCATATCCTGAGTCTCCTCATTTTTCCATGATGGGTGCCATAGACTTTGCTACCGTTAGATGGAGTGAGGCTCAGTTTCCCTTGAGGCGGACACAGACCTAAACGGTAGCTCTTCCAGCTTCTACAGCTCCATCCACCTCCACTCCTTCGTTTTCTGCGGGTTTTGTCATGGATTGCCAAAGGGGGAGATTGTTAGGACATATGTGATTTTATGCTAGGAACATATGCCAAATTAGAATTGGCTAATCCTTTGACAAAACGCACATTACTTGTAATTGGGTAGATTTTGGATGTGTTTAATGTTTCATGGAACAAGGTTTTAAGATCAAGTGTTAAACCCATGCAAATATATCCAAGAAACAAGTGAAGAAGTGTTGGATTTTAAATCTCGACAGCTAGTATCTATCGAGGTTCAAAAGCTGTTTCAACTCATGGCTCGACAGCTAGCTTGACAGATACCCTATCTGTCAAGGTTTATGAAATTCAATTTTTCAGAGCTGATTTCAATCCAATCCGTGTATACATGTTTAGGTTTTCTTTCCTCACAACCCTAAACATATATAAGGATTATTTTAAGGGTCGTCAAAGGTTGCACAAGTGTGAAGCAAAGTTTTTTTCATGCAAATTATGATTGGAGACATAATTTGCCATAGTTCATCTTTTTCTTGAAGAAGCTGCTGTGTTTGTACACTTTAGGGTTTTGTGACCAAGGAGTTTCGTAATCTTCATCGTGTGATGAACTGAAAAACTTTGCAACTAGCATCTTTCTCAAGTTGGTGATTAAGTCTTGTACTGGGATCCGCGCATCTATTGGTCAGTCATGTACTAGAAGCCGTGCATCAAAATGAGAGATTGTCACTACAGAACAAGTTCAATTGGGTATTAGGATAAGGGTTCAATTGTAGTTTGGCATAAGGTACTAGGATTCCTTTACTTGTAACCTCTTGTTTTGATAATAGTGGATTCTTGGGAGTGATGACCTTAAAATCATCCGGTGGAGTTTTAGCCATGTAGGTTTTCCCCATTTATAAACAAATTACCGTGTCAATTTAATTTCCGCTGCATGTAATTATTTGGTGATTTGTTTATGTTACCACTTGTTTTGCATGTTAATTGAATTAAATAATTAACTTGGTTAAATCAATTGGTTAATTTATCATAAGGGGTCAATACATTCTTGGCCTATCAATGGTTTAAAAAAAAAAAAAAAGTCCACATAGGCAAACTCTCTCATAATTTTTTGCATTNCTTTTTTTTTTTTTTTCCTTTGTTTCTTTGGAGCTCCTTTTTTTTTTTTTTGGGTTATTTTATGCTTAGTTAGTAAGAAAATGGAGGAAATGCTATCGTGGATCTGTGCTTGAATTTGTGCTATTGTGTTGTTGATATTGTGATTACATTTAAATGGGTTTGTGTTCTTATATTTTGGAGCATGTTGTGTTTGATTTTGAATTTCTGGGTTTGTGTTTGATTTTAAATTTTTTGGGTTTGTTTGTATTGTGAATATGTTGTGTTTGATTTTGAATTTTCTGGGTTTGTGTTTGATTTTGAATTTTTTGGGTGTGTTTGTATTGTGAGTATGTCGTGTTTGATTTTGAATTTTTTGGTTTGTATTTTATTTTGAATTTTTTGGATTTGTGATTAATTTTGAATTTTTTTATTTGAATTTTGAATTTTCTAGAGAAAAAAAAACCCAGAATTTTTTTTTTTTTTTTTAATGTTTAGAAAGACCTATAGCCACGTTTTAAATGCAGCTCAAAGTGGGCTATAGCCACATTTTTTAAAAACACAGCTATAGGCCCCAATATATCCTACCGGGTAAAAAAGCGGCTTCAGTTCTGACCTTTAGCCGCGTTTTTAAAAAACGCGGCTATAGGTATTACCTTTAGGCCTATTGCTATGGTGTTTAGGCCATTTTTGTAAATGCGGCTCTATCCTATAGCTGCGTTTTTGGGGTCTATATCTGCGTTTTTTAAACACGGCTAAAGACCCCTTTTTTTTTAGTGTGTTCTTGTTGCTATATAAGCCCATTGTCCTTGCAGACTAATATACATCATCTGGTGCTGTGTAATTTGCTATTTTAGAGTAGTTGGGTATGAAAGATGCATTATGAATAGTTAAGCCTGAATTTTTGAAGTACTTTATATCCGGGGGCCATTTTCTAAATAAGCCAGTGTCTTCCGTTGATGATATCAAGTTCCCACCCACGTTTAATCGATAAACCATCTCAAGTGCCATGTTGTTGCTTATGTAGAACAGAGGACTTTGGCCTACATAAAGTGGGTTTATGGGTGCACCTTTTGGACTGTAATACAGGTTTTCAGCCATGGACACAATCTCAATTCCATTAATGAAAGCATAGAAATTAATCAAAGTAGTTGATAAAGGGATGAATGTTAGATTCAATTTTTGATTTGCTGCAACGTTGATGCAGAACTCTTTTACAATCTAGTTTTGCAAAAAATCAGCAAGAATAACGAAAGTATTGAAGTTTGTAAGTAAGGTGAACGAACTTGCTTTGACAGTGAAAAAGGCCTTAGACCCCTCAAAACCATAGTAAGAAACCGGATTAAAGTGAAACCAAACGAATTTCGGGCCCAGGGTAACTGGAAACACGTACGTGAATTGAGAATAAGATATACGTGCAGTCGTGTAGGGAGCTTTTGTTATGGTGCCTTCTTTTGGAGCTTGAGAGGTATTAGATTTGAAATTATGTTCGTCTTTGGGAAAGAACTTGGACTGAAAGTCTCCACTCCGGTCTCGCCCATCCATATCCTTCGAAATGTTTGAAGTGGCACTGCCACAGTCGAGGATAATATCATCAACGGGGACATAACGAGGAGCTGTGAAAGAAGCAAGTGTGATATGATAAAAAAGGAAGACTAAGCAGAAGATGGAAAGGATAGGTTTGAGTGTGAGCATCGAGAGGTTCCTCATGTGAGGGAGAAACAAATTGAGGTGGAAAAAGAAATGAAAAGAGGAAAATCTCCTTTTATTCCTACTTTATAAAGGTAAATTAACTCATTATTGAGCTAGGGCATTGATCAAGCTATCTACCCCCATTTTCTTTTCTTTTTCTTTCAGTAAGTGGCACTTGAGAAGATGATCTTAGTGGGAGACATCTTCCTTGTTTTTAGGGTTTTCACCGAATAAGAATCTTTTATTAGTTGAATGCAGGTATTATTATCGATCATTTAGAGAGAATATAAAACTTTTAAAAGAGAGGCCCACCAATTATTAAGATTGTTCTTCCTCGTTCAGTTGCTTTGGTTGAGCATTGGTTGCTATTCGAGCATTGGTGTTTGCCCATGAAATTGGCCTCTAGGCCATCTTGTAGCTGATGCATGTCAACAAGGAAACTTTATAGCCCACAACTTACTTAGGATAATATTTTATTGGTGTCATCCATACCTCAATGATATACTTTTAATCCACTATAGCCAGATTTTCTTAATAATTTTATTAGCCTTTTTTCAAGAAAAAGAAGAAGCTAAAAGTAGTTTAAAACTTTCTTCTAAAAAGAAAAGTAGTTTAAAATGTTAAAATTATAAACTTTTTTTATACAAAAACTATTAGAATTATATGGTTAAATAATTAAATATATTATTTTTCAATATTTTAATTTTTTTGGGAGAATAGATTTTAACATAATATTAAAGCATGAAGTTTTACCATTTAAAATCTCATCTACTTAATCTCTCATGTAAAATCTCAAGTTTTAGTTTCTGGAAGAATTGTTAATCTAACAAAAACCTTTCATATATAAAAATTTAATATCTATTTGAGGTGATAATTTGTTATTAATTTCCCTTGAGCCCATTGTTAATAGCAATTTATTGTTTACCATATATTGAGAATTTGTCACCTTAGCATTAATGCAAAAAATTATGAGAGAGTTTGCCTATATAAAAGATGAGTTACCTAGATGTGAGGGAGGAAGAAAAAAAAAAAAAAAAAAAGGAAAAGAAAAAAGAAGAACTTTACGGAGGAGCACCAGATGTGAAGAATGAAGAGCGTGAAAAATAAAGGAGAAATAAGAAAAGAAGAAAGTGGGGGTAGGTGGGAAAGGGGGAGCATGTGGGAAGCTAAAGAATTTTTTTTTTTTTTTTGTTACATATAGCGGTGTTTTTGAAAATGCAGCTATAGGTCATGCCACCAAAGGGTGACCTAAGCCGCATTTTAAAAACGTAGCTTCAGGTTATACGGCTAGACCTATAGTCGTGTTTTCGAAAAACGCGGCTATAGGTAACATCACAAAAGGGTGACCTAAGTTGCGTTTTCAAAAAACACGACTATAGGTCAATGACATATTTATAGCCTGGACCTATAGCCGCGTTTTTAAAATAAAAACGCGGCCATAGGTAACATCACTAAAGGGTGAGTAAGCCACATTTGATAAACGCAGTTTCAAATTATACGGTTGGACCTATAGCCACGTTTTTTGAAAATGCGGCTATAGGTAACCTTTAGCTGCATCTTAAACACGGCTAAAGATTAGCTATAGCCGCGTTTTTTAGAAACGCAGCTATAGGTTGAGGCTTTGGCCGCGTTTCTTAGAAACGTAGCTATATGTTAGCTATAGCCGCGTTTTCTCATAAATGCTGCTAAAAAAATGCGGCTGTAGCCCGCGTTTTTTGTAGTGACAAGAGATTTAATTTGATGTGGGAATTACCGGTTTATTCGGGATGTCATTACCTGGTGAGGCTCCATTTTTGTGAGATAGACAAACTTATATACTTCGTTGGCCAAAGATGGTTCATCATATATATAGACTATCTGTTAGCCAAGTTAGGTGCTGATGTAATATTGTGGACTGATGAACACGTTATGCCTTTTTACAAGGACTACGTAGTAAAAATCCAAAAGAAAGGAGTTCAGGACAACAACCATGTTGTCTCCATTGATCTACACCCTGATACAGGAGCTACTTCTGACGATGCAATTTTAAACGGTGTGGAAGTGTTCAAACTGAGCAACCCAGATGGTAACCTTGCAGGACCTAGTCAAATGCTGCCCTCTCTACCTGCTGCCTCTACAACCAAGGAGTCCAAAACAAAGAAAACAATATTCATTGCAATTGGAAGTGGTGTGGGGGTCTTAGTGGTACTCACTTTAGTGTGTTGCATGGTTCTCTTGAAACTAAGGAAGCCTGGGCACTATGTTTATTATTATCAACTATCAAAGTGCTGTTGCTAGCATGATCCATGCAAAGGAAAGTCAACAAGGAAGAAGGCTTCATCATTACCCAAAGAACTATGCCGCTAGTTCTCGATAGACCAAATCAAAATAGTGACTGATAACTTCCATCAAGAACTGATTATTAGCCGAGGTGGTTTTGGGTATGTATATAAGGGTTTCATCGACAAGAGTATGATTGTGGCAATCAAGCGCTTGAACCCTGAGTCTCGACAAGGTGCTCGGGAGTTTAGAACTGAGATTGAGATGCTTTCTCAACTTCGCCATGGCCACCTTGTCTCTCTTATTGGATACTGCAATGATGAGGGTGAGATGATCCTCATGTACGAATACATGGCAAACGGTACCCTCAATGACCATCTATTTGACACCAAAAACGATCATCTCACGTGGAAACAAAGACTTGAGATATGCATTGGGTCCGCATGTGGTTTGCACTACCTCCACACATGCATGAAAAACCCTATTATCCACCGTGATGTGAAGGCCCCCAATATTTTATTGGATGACAAATGGGGGGGCTAAGGTTTCAGATTTTGGATTGTCCAAAATGGGTTTGGATCAAACTGCTGTTACCACTAATGTTAAGGGTACACTAGGATATTTGGATCCCGATTATGCAAGGTGTTTGCAAGTAAATGAGAAAATTGATGTGTACTCTTTTGGTGCGGTGTTTTTGGAAGTGTTATGTGGCCGAAAGGCAGTGAACTCGAAACTCGGGCAGAAGCAATTGCATCTACCCTGTTGGGCTCGGAAATGCATTGAAAATGGGACCATTTATGAGATCATTGATCCATATCTAAAGGGGAAGATTGCCCCAGAATGCTTCAAGGTCTACGTGGAGGTTGCAGAGAGTTGTGTGCATGATCATGGGATCCAACGGCCTACGATGAACGATGTGATGGAAAGGCTAGAGTTTGCATAAGATTTGCGACAGAACGCAGACGCGGAGCAGGAAAAAATCAATCCTAGTGATGATATTACCGATCAGGAGGTGAGATCATTTCGTGTTTCTCAAAACATCAACGTTCACAATGTTGGACCCATGTTGGAATCGGAAACTGGTGATGGGCTATCTACGTTTAATAGTGGATTGTCAACTAATCGAAGTATTGATTCTGATCGTGTGACTGGCACAAGTCGGGACATCTTCACGAATAACTCCAACGCTACAACTTAAGGCATCTTATACGTATTTAGTTCGAGGATCAGCTTAATGAAAGAAAAAAGGTTATGGGTGCGTTCTAAGATGTATGTGACTCAAGTTTGTTAGTCTATCACTTTTTGCTTTCCAGTTTATGTTTGAGTATTTTACTTATCTTTATTCTGTATCATGGGTGGGGGTTAGGAAATGTATATATTTTGCAATAGCATTTGATGTTGTACAGGGCCTTAGACAACAATTTTGTTTCTTTTCTTTTTTTTTTTCTTTTTTTTTAATTTTTTAAAATAATTAAAATATGCTATTAATTCTGCAGCTCGACTCTTACTAATATCACAATACAGCAGACCTGTAATTATTTCTCATTTTTTGTTTTATAACCGAAATTTTATTATTCGTTTCTTTTAGTTTTGCTGATGAGATTTTAAATTTTATTAAGCAAGATCACAAACATTTTAGTTTTGATTGCGTGGATGATTAGCATAACTGCATAAGTGTACCTACTCATTAAGGATAACTAAGTGTAGGATTTGCATTTTTGTGAAGGATTTGCTTAAAAGAGCTGCTTGTGTCACTCATCTGGATGTCAGAATTTATATCTATAAGTTTTCAATGTAGGAATGGGAATTAATCTAGTTTAGTAAGTTTTCGGACTTAACCTGACTCTAATAGTACAGTTTGTGAATTTTAAAATTTATTTTTGGGTTCAAATGTTTAAATCTGCTATTTTTGAGGAGAAATTGGATTTTACCTCATAGGTAGCTGGATTTGAGCTAATTTTGTATTCAAATAACTAAAATAAATTTATATTATAAATTTAAATGTATTTCCAATATAACGTCATCTTTTGAATGACATAGTAGCATGATAATGACAAGAAATAAAATATACACTATGAAATGGATTTTATTAATTTCATTTGAATGGAGAGATTTTTTTTTTTTTTTTAATAAGTAAAATTAAGCGCACTACCTGGTGACAAGTGGGGAGGGCGTGAATGCTCGAAATCGCCTCGGATTCAAGCTGTCTGGTCGATCTTCTGATGAGAATTAGGCTGATTTGTGAAATCAATTTCGACATTAATTTGACAAGCTCGGTAATGTTGAGCAGAGGTTGAATGACCCTGTGCTTGTATAAATTGTAAATAATTTGTATGGTTTTTGTACATTCAAATAAATTGTGAGGGGTTGATTATATACGCAATAGAGTTGATATATATCCTCTCTAAAAAAAGAGTTGATATATATCAAACACAAAATCCCTTGAGTGAGACTAATTAAAATAAAGATTATATTAATGCTGCTTAACTTTAGCTCAATCATGGATCTGATAAATATTGAATAGATATCTAAAATATAGTACTGTATATACTAAACTACCCTCTCAAACTCGAGGTCTGAATTAATTAAGGAGGAATTCTCCTTCACTTTTGAGACGAGATCCTAAAGACGGAAAAATGGGTGAGACTTGGTGAACAAGTCAATAGTTAGTCTTAAGAGGAAACTAAAGATGTGTTTGGATACCACTTATTTTACTGAACACTAAAAACTAAAAATAATAAAAAAAAATAATTTTTGCACTGTTCACATTGAAAACACTATTCATTTGTTTTTAATGCATTGTTCATGTCCCATGAACAGTGCAAGAGGCGTTGTTCAAAACAAAAAAAAAAAAAAGAAAAGAAAAGAAAAAGGCAAAACGCTAAACGCTAAATGTGGACATGGGATCCAAACGGTCACTCGTGTACTAGTGATCTAAGGAGCAAATATGTTAATCAAAAGCCAAAGAATTCAGAGCATGTTTGGTAGACTGTAATAGACACTGTAATGTAATAGTTATTCCTATGATTTAATTATTCTATAGTTTGGTTATATTTTTATTATAAGGAATAGTCATTCATTTTGAATAGTTATATATTCTTCAAAATAAGGTATAACTATTCCTCTTTAAAATGTTGTATTAGCTATATTTCTTAGTAAGTGCAATAATTTCTAAACTTATGGTACGTTTAGTACACTGAATGAGAATTATGATAGGAATTATAATCTTTATTACTATGAATAAAATGTTTTGTAATGTAATAACTAAACATATTCATTAGTCTGGTTGTAAGTTATAACATTAGAATGAAACTTAGCATTTATTTTTGGAAATTTCTTACTCATACAATTATATTTCCTAAAAAATTGTTACTTTTAAATTTAAGAGAGATATGTATTATTTTTTATGATTTTTTATTTTTATAATTGTTAGATGTATATCAAAAGTTTGTTTACTTGGAAATATATTAAGTTTTGAAATTATTGCACTTACTAAAGAATATCTAATACTACCTTTTAAAGAAGAATTATTATTCCTCATTTTGAAGAATAACTATTCATAAGAAATGATTATTCTTTATAATACAAACATAACCAAACTAAATAATAACTAAACCATAGGAATAACTACTATATTACAGCATCTATTACAGTCTACCAAACATCCTCTTAATATATTTCCAAATTAACAAATTTTCCAAATACTCTAACAATTATAAAAATAAAAAATCATAAAAAAATAATACATATCTCTCTTAAATTTAAAAATAGCAATTTTTAAGAAATATAATTGTATGAGTAAAATATTTTCTAAAATAAATGTTAAGTTTCATTCTAATGTTATAACTTACACCCAAACTAATGAATAAGTTTAATTATTATAATACAACACGCTTTATTACTAGTAATAAATATTACAATTTCTGTTGTAATCTTCATTTAGTATACCAAACGTACCCTTAAAGTAGCTCAAAGGTGGTTATCGTTACTGTATTTTGTTCACCTTTGTTTTGCCTGTAAAATCACAATTTCAGCAAAAAATAAAAATACAATTTTCATCCCAAAATAAGGAGAATGTTAGATTAGATGTCATTTATCCCAACCAAATGTTGGAATTATCAATTTTAAATGCCAAGGGAAAAATGACCAAAATATCCTTTGTTGATCAAGTTTCAATCGAATTAACTGAGGGTCAAACAACTTCAAAATTTTATTCAACTACTAAAATTCATCATTTTGCATTAAAATTGACATTTTCTATTACTTTTCCCAAGTTTGGCCACGGTTGACCTGATTCTAAACAGTGTTTGACCAAGATTTGACCGTTCAGTCTTGATAAATTTGGACTCACATCATGAAAAATTGAATTCTTTTTAAAACCGATAGCTCATAAGTCGAAATAAGACTTGAAACAAGCAAGATATTGCAAAAACAGTAAAATGGAATCCATCCAACACTTGTGTAATACCCTGCAAGTTTTAACATTTTGATTATTATTTTATTAATTACGTATTTTTACACAACATAAAAAGGAGATTAAAATTTTTATAAATGGTTTGCATTGGGAGTGGCAACTTTGGGCAAAAAAAAAAAATTAATTAAGAGATTAGACTTTATTTATAAAGCCCTAGCCCACCAACCTAGCTATATAGTATTAAATAAAAAGAAATTGTTCCTCTCTCCTTTTTAAGCCGCCAGCTTTTATTCCCACTCTCTTATTCTCACTGCCCTTCAGTGTTTAAATAACATTATACGCATTTTCACACACTTTTTCATCTATACGTAGAATAATGTTATAATCACAAATTATTTTACAACATTTTACAAACTATTGATGTGGAAAATTCTTATTAGTTCTAATATGGGTCCACAACTAACATCACATTTATGTTTATCAATGATTATTTAAAAATTACGAAAGTCACATCAGCCATTTGTAAAAATGTTGTAAAATAATTTGTATTTATAACATTACTCTTTTCAAAAAATACGAACAACGTTACTAGAAATTTCTTACCAAATAGATCCATAGCAAATATTTGTCACATAGTTTAGTATGTTGGGGGAAAAAAGGTTTTTATTTTTTGCTAAAAATAACAAGTTTTCTAATTCGGTGAGCCTTCTAGTAAGTTCATCATCTTTAATAGATTGATATCAATCATAAATTGATGCTTTTCTTCCCTAAGAAAACCGGTCACGTGATAAAATAAACTTTACTGTAAATAAATTTTAAAAGCAGTGTAATATAACAAATATATGATGTTATATATATATATATATATATATGAATGAGATGGGTTCAAATTATACTTGATGTAACTTTTGTGAAGTTATACTTATATTAAGCCATTGATTTCTCACAAATCTAATGGTAGAAAAAATATTAGTATTTATTGCTTTCCAACTCAGTTTTATCTAATTAATACTAGCATTCCTTTCTCTCTCTTATTTATTACATTTATAAGCATCTTAACATTTAGGGAGATAAAAAAGAATTGCAAAATCACCGATAACTACGAACTTGAATTGCATCCAAACAAACCATCTGCTTTCTATGTTTGATCTAAATAAACCTGGTTTGATCTATGTTTGGATAATTATGTCTAATCTAAAGAAACCTTGTTTGATTTTTCTCCTACAAAATAAAACCATATTTTTTCTAAAATCTAAATCAATCCCAATATTTTTTTACTTTTAAGTTTTCCCTACTTATGGGCCAAGGAAACTTGATCATGCATGGTCTTCCTCACCACCTTTGGGCAAGGTTACAGTGACTTTGGCTTGCTTTTCCTTTTCCCATGGGCATGTAGTCAGTGAGGTAGTTGCAAACATTGAGGCTCTCAATTTCATTGAAATTGCTTAGTATCATTGAAAATGTTCTTGTGATGGACATTGATAAATTCCTGCATTTGGGTTTGAGAGTTAACCGAGAACGATAGAGATTGGAGAAGTTAGCTGATTTTTGTTTATATATTTATTTATGACATCTAGAAGTTAGCTAATTAGTTTTATGGTTTCATAGTTTCTTTAATTTTGGTTGTAATCCAGTTTCATAGGTATCCGTATGTGTTGGGCCTTTTTCTATTATGTGCTGAATTGTTCATACCGTACTGTGGCCCAATAGTTTTGGGGTAAGAGAGTCAGGATTAGCTCAACTGAAACTCACCTTAATCCAATTTGTGCACAAATCAGGACCCCTTTACAGAGATCTTGATCATGTGTCCACGGCAGGGGATGTTGTCATAAAAACGTTATGGCAGGAGAGACATAATATAACATGATAATAACAAGAGGTATTCTAACTAAAGTGCTTGCTGACAACCAAAGATAATATCTATACAACTTTGCAACATGAAAAATGCGATAATATAAGTATGGCATAAATAAGTTAGCAATAATGAAAAGAATAATGTTAATGCTTAAACAATCATGCTAAAAGAGGCGAAGAGGATTAGTCTGCTAAACTTGGCTCCTTAGCAAATTTAAGTCCAAGAAGTGAATCAATCTCCAACGTGGGCAATCTCATAGGGAAATCCTACCACAGAAATTGCCTACTTTGAAAGAATGGACTTAAGTGGCTTAATCTTGAATCCTTTAACTTGCTAGAGAGTAGGCTATTGAGAGGGAGAGAAGGGAGTAGCATATTGGTGCATGCCCTATCACACTTTTGTTTTTCTCACTTCACTTCCTACACTCTTATTTTCTTTCTTTTTTTATTTATCCTCTCTGTTATTTTCTCTACTTTCTATTTCTCTCTTCTTTCTATGTTTCCTACTGTTCTTCCTTGTTCTCCCGTTTTGTTTACTGTGCACAGTTAAAGCCTTTTTATACTACCTGTCGTGATAAGATTTATGATTTTACCCCTCAACGGCTTTTGGTCTGTTGTGGATATCATTCCCTGCCACCCACTGGTTTGCTGGCTACCCAACTACCATAATTGCCCTGTGCTAGTTGCGCCACGTTTCATTCCCAGACAAAGAGAGTTCTGTTTTATTTTCTTGCTTTCTGTAGCATTCCCATCTGAATAAGGGTTGGGTATTCTCTCTTACTAACTTCTATGACATGTACCTAGTGATTTCAACCTTTCCCTCTTTTGGGTGATATGTCATCCGAACAGGACATCTTCCCCAAAAGCTTGAGTGGGAATCCCATAATAGATTTCCCCCTTCTCCCCACTATTAGACCATACATTTTCTTACCTCTGACCCATGGCCCACTGCCCTTGTATTGGCTGGGTACAAGTAGGTGATGCCTGGACCTTATGCATGCTCTACTCCCATATGAGTCCATGGTTTGTCTATTGTTTATGCGTTTGTCATTGCCTACAGGTTTGTCTAGTCTTGTTGCACATTTTGCTGCTTATTTTTTTAACTCTTTATGGCATGGATGAGTCATTGAGTCTTCATTCTTTGCATCTCATATTTTCTTTGGGCTGGGTATTGCTTAGGTATGGGCCTTTTCTTCTTTAATTCAGCCCCTGTCTCCTTTTACTTCTAGTTTATGGGTCAATTGGTATTCTTGCCATGCCACTGCACTACTTCTACCTTGGTATCGCTTAAATTGTGCTGGCTGGACCTCTTTTGGGTCTACCATATATTATTCCTTCTCTTAGTTCACAGCGCCCAGTATTTCTGTTGGGATAGTTCTCATATCATCTTGGGTTTCCTCAGCCCATTTTATTTCTTTAGACATCCTCGACCTGCTTCATTCCTTTGGGCATCCTTGGCCCATCTCATTCTTAAATTCTCATGTGTTTTTACTAAATTTTTTGAACTTCCCTGGTCCAATTACCATATCATTTACTTTTGGGGTTTATTGGCCTTTGCACCAATCCCATTTACCAATTTCTCTATTTGGGCTACTCCAACCCATCTTTGCTTACTTTCTACTTCTTATGATTCTCATGAGCTTACTACTTCCTTCTCTGAGCTCCCTTAAGCCCATTTGCTTTCTTTAGGGCCCTTTTTACTACTTCATAAGCCTGTGGACCATTATTCCTACCATTCGGGCTTAATGGTTCTTTCTTACTTTGCTAATTCTTCTTCCTTCACCCTTTTCATATTGTTGGGCTTCTTCTTGTTATTGGGCCTTCTTGCCAAAGTGGACATCAACACCATGATTTTGAAATTTTTTGTCTCCCCAAATGTTAAGATACTTACAAATGGTTATATGTAATAAATAAGAAAGATATAAAGATGGGTTGAAGTTATACCTGGTGTAACTTCAAAAGAGTTACACCTATATAAATCATTGATTTCTCACATATCTAATGGTAGAAAAAAGGCTAATATTTATTTATTTCCAGCTCATCTCATCTAATTAATACTAGCATTTTTGTACCTCTCTTATTTATTACATATAACCATTTATAAGCATCTTAACATTTAGGGAGATAAAAAAATTGCAAAATCAGATACCTATGAAACTAGATTACATCCAAAATTAAAGAAACTATGAAACCATAAAACTAATCAGCTAACTTCTAGTTCTCAAAAAAAAAAAAATTTAAAAAAAAATCAGCTAACTTCTCCGATCTCTACCTCTATCGGTTAACTCTCAAACCCAAATGCAGGAATTTATCAATGTCCATCACAAGAACATTTTCAATGATACTCAACAATTTCAGTAAAATCGAGAGGCTCAATGTTTGCAGTTACCTTACTGACTACATGCCCATGGGAAAAAGGAAAAGCAAGCCAAAGTCATTGTGGCCTTGCCCAAAGGTAACTTTATAAGAGTTACAAAGGTATAACTTAAACTCGTCTCATATATATATGTGAGAGAGAGAGAGAGAGAGAGAGAGAGAGAGAGAGAGAGAGAGAGAGAGAGAGAGAGAGAGAGAGAGGTCGTCAATGTACAAAGGAGAATTATTCTTGAAGAAAAGACACATTAATCATGACACACGCAGATAAATCGATTCATACTCCTTATAGGAAGGAAACAAACAACAGACATAGGATATAGAAACACAGTGACGACCCCTACTGGGAGTTGCATCTGTAGGTGTTATGGCGTTTAAGACATATATGATTGGAGCACTTATCTTCACGAGCTTTATCAGGCTTGTACACGGCATCTTCGCCTGGATGTTCTTTTGGTGGATCAGCAAGCATTCGGCTTATGTAGGGGTTCATCAGGTACTCCAACTCCATTTCGTCCTCGATAAGGCATTCGCTGGGGTGGTCATCGCACTGGACAGAGGCATTGCTCTTAACAAGGACAGCAGCACCACAACAATGAGCGTTAATGAGCATCAGCATCACAAAGAATGCCACAGGATATATCCCTCCCTTGGCCTTTTGAACTTCCATTATTTCAGGGTTCCTTTATCTCACCCCTACAAGTGTAGCTACTTGATCTTACTTCACAGCTCTTTCTCACACATTGTAGTTGTATACCTTGAGAGGTGTACTTATAGTGATTACGAAAAGAGACTAGTGATGAGTGATGACCAAACGAAGAAGGATAATGCACCAGAGAATATTAGTTTAATTCGATGATACTGTGTCATGCTTTGTAGAATTCTTGTTCTATCCTTTTGTTACTTGGCCTACATGAAATCCGATTGAGGGTTTTATTTTTTCTGTTTAAAATAGCCAATATTTTTTTATAACTTTCGATATAGGATGTTGTAATTAGGGCAGTAATTTTTTTTTTTCAGGATTTTTTTTTTAACAAGACCATTAAGACAATTAAATTAAATGGAATTTAATAAAAAAAAGAATTTGAATATATTAAGTTAATGACACTAGAAAAAAAAAATACACAAATTCATGAAGTTATATTATATTTATACTATATATGCACACGTTCACACATAACATTATCACGAAAATAATAAATAAATAACACACAATTAGTATCGAACACACACTCATATACTATATGTAATATAAATTTATAATAGAGAGAGAGAGGGTGGGAGGAGAGAGAGAGACTCACAACTTACAAATACTCACTCTTTACTTTTAGAGTTGGAGATACATAAATAGTTAAATAGGGAAGAGAGAGAGAGAGAGAGAGAGAGAGAGAGAGAGATGTGATTTGTATTGTTGTTTGGCTTTGAGATAGGTTGATTTGTGTTGTTTTTTGATTTTGAGTTAGGTTGATCTGTGATTAGTATGTGATCAAGTGGTGGTGGTGAAAAATTTAAATCAGGGTGTGTAAAATTATTTTAAGGATAAATTAAATAAGTAAAAAAATCATTTTATATATAAATTTTTTTCAAGTCAGAAGTACATATGCAGCCGCGCGTCCCTGAATTAGGGTTTAATAAAAGTTAAGTTCCAGTGAAAATAATGTTTCTCTAAATATAACATTTTAAAGTACTTTAAGAAAAGTAATGAAATTTTTTTCCTTGACATTAAAATAAAATAAATGCACTCCTGATATATAGCCATAGGTTAATATTAATATAATATCTGGTTAGTGCTTTTGGATGAAAAACCAATGGAAAACTGTCGGCAAATTAAAAATGTAATTTGCTTTTCACTCGATGTTTATATATTTGAGTTAGATACTAGGTTTCACTCTCCAACTAGCTGTAACCGATTACGATGAACATTCTGTCTCTAGTAATACAAAATACAAAAGTGTTGGGATTAGAGAATGCTGATTGGTATGAATTAACTAAGCTTTGTGTACAACGAAACTTCTGTCTCTAGTAAAACAGAAAACAAAAAATAAAAAACTAAAAACTAAAAACAAAAGAGTAGAGATTAGAGAATGCTGATTAGTATGAAATAACTAAGGATATATATTATATCGAAAGTCGATTTCTTTTATTTATTTATTATTTATTTATTTATTTATTTTTGCTATAAAGAAATCAGTCATATACTATATAAATTCTTTTCCACTTGCAAATTTTCTAATAATTGATGTCTTCTTTTCTAGTGTAATGTGATACGTTTTATTTGGCGTTATTATTTCAGTCCTCACCAAACAGTACTCACCCACTTCTTTAGTATTAACTCCTTTTAATTTAGAATAAAAAAAATAAAAAATAACAATTCTTTTTAATTTGGAATAAAAATTGTTAATTTTCTTTTATGCTTTTATTTTTTCATGTAGATGCTGACATGACATTTTAAAATATCAACAAAAAAAAAATTATTATTGTAAGTTTCAGTTAGCTCAACTAGTAAAGTCTCTGATGGTTGAATAACATATCTGAGATTCAATCCCCGCCTATATCAAAAACCAATTGGTGCTTTGGTCTAATAATAAAAAGTTATCATCAGAAACGAATATTATAGGTTGAAACTCTCGAAAAAAATATTTTATTTTAATAACCATGTGAGCTTCAAACGTGCCAGCAGAGTACATCATTTGCCACATAGGCATTTTCTGTTAGTGAGTTAACGATAATAATCAAATTGACTGCAAATTAAAAATAAGAAAGATTAAATTAATTGTGACATCAAATTATAGGTGCAAAAAAGATATTTTCTATGCATTTTAACTGTTGAGGAAAAAAAAAAAAAAAAGCCTTGCACATAAATGTATAAAACTTGGGCTAGATTGGACAACTACTAGACTTAGGAGGCCCCATTTAGTAAGCCCAATTAGTCATATTCCACAGCCCAACACTTGTGTTCCGTCCATAATATGGTCAATAGCTCTAGAGAATAGGGTTACAACAAATTTCACAATTACTAACGTCACATGTTGTTATTAATTGATTAAAATGTGATGTTAGTAATGAATTTAAATAAGAAACGATAAAAATTTGAAAACTCAATTATAATGAAATTTTTTGTATTTTTAGAAATCTTAGCATGAAGAGATGAATTCTTATTGAATTAGCACTTGACATGAGGGTGTACAATGTAATATTGCATCTTGATGATGTGATCTCTTTCTTGGATGAAAATGCAAATTCACCCTTGGATCAAATCTAAACTTGAATAAAAGGGCAGAGCAGAAGAGTCGAGCTGTTGGGACAATAGCTCCCCGGGCTCCTGCAAAAACTGCCTTTCCCCCATTCATGTCCTTTTCCACTGAAAAAGCAAAACAAAAGGAAAAAACAAAAACAAAAACAAAAACAAAAATATATATACCTCTCACTTTTTTTAGTAGTAGAATTTGAAAATTACTTTCTCTTTCAATAAAGTCCAACAAATTGTTCTATTACATTTTGTATATTTAGGATTCAACTCAAATTTGAAAAGAAAAAAAAAAATCCATTTTGCGCTTTTTTTTCTTTTTTCTCTTTTACAACTTTTTATAGGTTACGCTCCATTTATAGTCGGACATTTATTTAACTAAAAACAAAAACAACTGATACAAGACATGGCCTAACAGTGAATTGTCAATTATCAAAACAATGTAACATATTTGTAAAAATTGGAAATGAAAGATATGTACTTAGGGTAGAAAAAAAAAATACAGATTAAGTATTGTACAAATTCTTAAGAATTGGAATCTTGTGAATCATTTAGTTAGTTAGAAAATAAAATGAATTAAACATAGGCGACTAATTAATATAGGAGTCTAATGCGGCCAAAATGGCCCTTTACCATCAATTTTCGAAATATTTGGCAAAAAAACACTGTTTCGGAAATAAACAGGAATCTACCACTTTTTCAAGTACTTGAGTTTGGTGAACTCGAGTACCCTATTTTATAGTTCCACCGTGGCTGCTAAGCTGGAAAATGGTGATTAAAAAAAATTAAGTGGTACTCGAGCTTGGAAAACTCGAGTACCACGCAACAAAATACTCGAGTATACCAGGCTCGAGTACCTTTTATAAAAAAAAATACAGGAATTTTTTTTTCTACAGTACTCGAGTTTCGTAAACTCGAGTACTGTGTAATTTTTGTTTTTTTTGTTTTTTTGTTTTTTTTTTGCTTGAGGATAATTGACAAATAAACATAAGGATAAAAATAAGTAGCTTTTCTATCTTTTTATTTATTTAAATAGAAGCATTGTAAAATATAGAGATTTTAATTTCGAAATATGAATTTAATTTCTACATTGATTAAAATTGTTCATTGTTTTCTCATAAAAATTGTTCACTATTTTCTGTATAAACTATTTCTACAATTTTACATAAATTATTTTCTGTTCAGCATTATTTAAGAAATTGTTCTCTCTATGTTTTGCATAAATTATTTTCTGTTCACTATTTAAAAAAAATTTCACTGTTTTCTCATAAAACACCTAGTGAAATCGTGTTTTCTAAATTTAAACGCCAAATCTGAATGCTTTTTCATGTTTGAATTTCACAATAATCGAATATATTTTTCTGCATTGATAAAATCTGTTTCTACGTTTATGAAATTTTCTCTCTGCACATCATATTTACTGTATATTCAAATCTGTTATTGCATTCATAAAATTTGCTTTTTGCATTAATTAAAACTGTTCACTGTTTTGTCATAAAAATTGTTCACTGTTTTTTGCATTAACTATTTCTAGCATTGGCGCAGTTATTGCACTTAAATAGTTTTTGTGTTTTTCTAAATTTGTAACCATATGAATAATGGACAAACTCCATG